>NW_004524778.1:3815432-3816707 GCF_000260255.1 Octodon degus
AATTCAATTTCCAATTTATATGATTTATTATGCCTATGCTATTTCAGAAGAAATCAAAACAAAATAAAAACATGAAGCCTGAGCAAGAAGGCGTTCGCCTATAATTTACCACTCAAGGAGGCCACTGCTGAACAAGTTTGATAGCTATATTGTTAGATCATTTTTTCATGCCTATAGCTTGAAACATGAAGATAGCAATACATACTGTGCTAACCCTCATCACTCTCCTATAGGCTTTATTTTTTTATTTTTATTATTTTTTTTTGTACCAGGTATCAAACTCAGGACCTTGCACTTGCCAGGCCAGTGCTTATGCAATGCATATATCCCTGATCCTCTCCTAGACTTGTTTTGACATCAAATAACATTTCATTATTGTTTATTTTCCTTTGCGTTAAAATACAAGAGTAAACAAAACTATGAAAAAAATTTCAAGCCCAGCCTGAGCAAAGTAGTCAATTAGTAAGACCATGTATGAAAATAAAAGAAATCAGATGTAAAAGCTATGATGTAGCTCCGTATGAAAGATCTGGGTTCAATCTCCAGTGCCAAAACAATAACACACACACACACACACACACACACACACGCACGCACACACGCACACACGCACACACGCACACACGCACATGCACATGCACATGTACACACATGCATGAGCATACATGAAAATTTCAAGTATTTTAAATTCATGGAAAAATAGTGTTTGATGATAGGAAGATAAACAAAAGGAATTCAAAGTTAATAGATGTAGCAAAGCATTTAAAATTCAGAGCTCTCACAGCCTAAAAAGTAGTCTAAAATTCTTCTGAAAATATGCAATATACTTAAAAGACTCATTTTTCTATTCAAATTTTTGTATTTTAACAAAGCTTTATTCATAGGCAGACATATATCAGAGACAGGTACTTTGTAGACCTAGGACTTGGTTGAGTTTCTTAAAGGCCCATATAAAACAATTTGGGCCCTTAAAGGTTGGCACTAATGGGAGGTAGGAGAACCTTTGGGATCTGGAGCCTCATGGATTGCATGCTAGTCACTAGTATCATGTTGTAGAACAAAATGCCTGAGAAAATTTGCCACCCGTGCTTGAAGTGAAAAGTTCTACATCTACTCAGTCTTGAACTGGCACCACCAAAAACATAAACCAATATTTCTTTATTTTTATGACCATGTCCCCTGGTATTTTGGTGAAGTATTCTGAAGTTGAGAAACATACACTGTAACACTATTAGGACACATCACTTTGGGAGGGGGGCTTGGAAATAAGATATT
>NW_004524778.1:3817927-3820909 GCF_000260255.1 Octodon degus
GTAACACTCTACACAGTGACCTACTTTGATAGTAACATCAGTCTACAACTTAGTGTATATTATATTAATTTTTCAGTGAAAGATAATATTGTCTAATATATTTATGTCAATTAAGACTGTACTCCTTACCAATATCAAATGCTGGTGGGGATGTTGGGAAAAGTAACCCCTGTCTACTCTTGGGAGTGTAGAATGGTAAAGCTACTGTGGAAGTCAGTGTGGAGATTCCTCAGAAAACTAGAATTATACTTGCATATGTAAACATTGTATTATCATTCTACTGTTAGAAATGGAAAGAGTAAATAAAAAATAAAAGTTACAATAGATACTGTGAGCAACTCAAAAGGAAATTACAACTGGGAAATGGAAAAAGAACAGAATGAAGGGGAGAAGTGTGCAGATATACACAAGATAACTAAGATAATTGTACTACTAACTTCTATTAGTTAATTGAAAGGAATAGATAGTGTTTATGTGGTTTAATTAGCTTTGCATGCCTGTATCTGGTAACCTAAGCAACTACTTTGAAGATAAAAATATGCAGTATAAAAATTGCTGTTTATTTCCTATCGACTTGTTTTGAAATTCTTTATTTATTGTTTTTTTGTTGTTGTTGTTTTTGTTTTGGCTGAACCAGGAATTGAGCTCAGGCCTTTGCATTTGCAAGGGAAGTGCTTATTCCAGTGAGACATCTCCCTGGCCCCTATTTGTTTTTTGTTCTTTTTTTTTCCCTCTCTTCAAAATTAAAAAAAGAAAAAAAAATTAAAGAGAAGACACAGGCATGGTGGTACAGTCTTATAATCCCAGTACTCAGGAGGTTGAGGCAGGAGGTTCGAGACCAGACTGGAATGAACAGTGAGCACAAGGTCAGGATGAACTGAATAAAAAGAACCTGTCCAAAAAGAAAAAAAATAAATAAAAAAGGATTGTACTATTGCAGACAAATTATTCTGGAAATGTTGCATGGACAAGTTTTACAATTAGGAATCTCGGGTAAAATAATTTCAATATCCATATAGAACATATTTTCTATTTGTTATTATAAGGTTAAACAAAATGGCAAACTACTTTTATATATGTTAACAAAATTAACATTGCAATAACATTATCATAAATAATTTGCAACACATGTAAATGTCTAGATGAATGAATGTCATTTTATTATACAGAGAAAGTATAAATTAACAAAATCTAAAGTTTCAAAACAGGCTGTTAGGAGAATATCAATAGTTAGTACATTGTTTATTGTTAAGTTTGTAATAATCAGAGTGCAAGGTATAGGCATGAAATCTTGTACAAACAACATTAGCACAAACCATTCTTTTCAATAAACTATGAGAAACCAGCTATAGAACTATCTTAACATGACACATTTTTAGGAAGAAAAATGATCTTTATTATTAAACAAATTTGTAAATTATGGACACGTTTTGATAATTATTTTATTGTCTGTTTTGAATCTAAATATGATTAAAATGTATTTCTCCAATATTTCAAAGTGATTTTGGTGAGATATAGAATTTACCATGAATTATATGTTTTGTATAATTCTTAAGGAGTCCATGTCTCAGTCAACACAAAATCTGTGGTTCTCTCTGCTACACTAGCCTACGTATTCACTTCAGATTATGTCTCCTTTTCTCACACCACTAAGACTTATTCCATGTCTTATTTGTATTTTCAAGCAGATTAATCTTCTGTCCTTGTACTAGAAAATGCGCTATCAGTATCTAGCTGGCTACCTAATGACTAAAATTACGTCTTCTGGGGTATTCAGTTTACACTGTAACATTATACAGAAAATAGAAAGCCATTTCAAAAATATGAAGGAATATATTATGTGCTTAACTTGTTAGTACATCTATCAACTGAATTAAATCTGCTCCGGCTTTTTCACAGTGGGTTTGCTGTAAGAGCACATGCATAGTGAAAACCACCACTAAATCAAAGCCAACATGGGAAAGGAAAAGACTCACCCTAATATCATCATCGTCGGACACTTTGACTCCCGCAAGTCCACCACCACCGGCCATCTGATCTACAAATGCAGCAGCATCAACAAAAGAACCATAGAAAAATTTGAGAAGGAGGCTGTTGAGATGGGGAAGGGTTCCTTCAAATATGCCTGGGTCTTGGACAAGCTGAAAGCTGCACATGAGCATGGTATCACCATTAGCATCTCCCTGTGGAAATTTGAGACCAGCAAGTATTATGTGATCATCACTGATGCCCCTGGACACAGAGACTTCATCAAAAATATGATTACAGGTATGTTTCAAGCTGACTGTTCTATCTTGATTGTTGCTGCTGGTGTTGGTGAATTCAAAGCTGGTATCTCCAAGAACAGGCAAAACCGTGAGCATGCCCTTCTGGCTTACACACTGGGTATGAAACAACTAATTGTTGGAGTTAACAAAATGGATTCCACAGAGCCACTCTACAGCCAGAAGAGATACGAGGAAATTGTTCATGAAATCAGCACTTACATTAAGAAAATTGGCTACAACCCTGACACTAGCCTTTGTGCCAATTTCTAGCTGGAATAGTGACAACATGCTGGAGCCAACTGCTAACAAGCCTTGGTTCAAAGGATGGAAGGTCACTCATAAAGATGGAAATGCCAGCAGAAGCACACTGCTTGAAGCTTTGGATTACATCCTTCCACCCACTCAGTCAACTGACAAG
This sequence comes from Octodon degus, assembly GCF_000260255.1. Lineage (NCBI taxonomy): Eukaryota > Metazoa > Chordata > Mammalia > Rodentia > Octodontidae > Octodon > Octodon degus. The sequence goes on from NW_004524778.1 coordinate 3,820,613, forward strand.
CCTTTGCAGCTGCCTTTCCAGGATGTCTACAAAATTGGTGGTATAGGCACTGTCCCTGTGGGCCAATTGGAGACTGGAGTTCTCAAACTCTGGCATGGTGATAAACTTTTCTCCAGTCAATGGCACAAATGAATTCTAGTCTGTTGAAATGCACCATGAAGCTTTGAGTGAAGCTCTTCCTGGTGACAATGTGCTCTTCAAAATGAAGAGCATGTTTGTCAAAGCTGTCCGGCATGGCAATGTTGCCAGTGACAGCAGAAATGACCCACCAATGGAAGCAGCTGGTTTCACTGCTCA
>NW_004524778.1:3821159-3823310 GCF_000260255.1 Octodon degus
CTGGTAACAAGCTGGAAGATGGGCCCAAGTTTCTGAAATCTGGTGATGCTGCCTTTGTTGACATGGTTCCAAGGAAGCCCATGTGTGTGGAGAGCTTCTCTCACTATGCACCTCTGGGTCATTTTGCTGTTCACAATATGAGACAGACAGTTGCTGTGGGTGTCATCCAAGCTGTGGACAAGAAGTCTGCTGGAGCTGGAAAGGTCATTAAGTCTGCCCAGAAAGCTCAGAAGGCTAAATGAATATTATCCCTGACACCTGCCACTCCAGTCTTAATCAGTGGTGGAAGACTGGTCTCAGAACTTTTTCTCCCAATTGGCCATTTCAGTTTAATAGTGAAAGACTGGTTAATGATAACAATGCATTATAAAACCTTCAGAAAGAAATAATGTTTTGTGGAACATTTGTTTTTGTATGTGGCAGTTTTTAAGTTATTGGTTTTTAAAATCAATACTTTTTAATGGAAACAACTGAACTAAAAATCTGTCACAGAATTTTGAGATCCATTAAATCAAAATTTAATGAGAAAAAAATAATAAATCTACTCTGAAAGTTGGATAAATTTATAATAGGCTATATTGTATATTTCCCACTATCTAATACACTGAAAAGCAAACTTAACCTATCTTCCCTGGTACTACATTATAAAAAATGTATCAATCTAACAGATATTATGAATATTCAACAAAATATTTAAACTCATGATAGTATTTTAAAGAGAACAGTTATAGAGAAATTAATATATAAAATTAAAATCACACAGTGGTTTAGTTACTAAAAGTTGACTACACTTGGAAGCCTGTTAGTTTTATGGGTCATAAAAAATTTGTGTTGTAAGCAGTCATTAAAATTAAAAAATAGTGAGTTAATACTGAGAAAAAGTAGACATTTAATGTACTAAGTAGTCACCTTCAGGATTGCAATTTAAATTCCCAATGTTGTTCTCTTTATTTTTTTCTTGATAAATGGCAACATTTAACCCACTGATCCTTCATCATTAACTCATAACTTGGGATACACCTATAAGTACTTGATAGGTTTATAAAAAAAAATCTCTTTGGAGATCTTGTGAGACAGAATTTGTGCACTTTTCATTTTCATACCAATTATGAAGCTGATTTTGGGCTGCTCTATGTTTTATCACAATCAGTGTAGCACTCTGTCATCTTCTGTCAAAAGAAATTTTGTTCAGTGAGTCAGAGAACAGAACAGCTAAATGGAAGATTTAAATGTACATTTAAATAAACAACAATACTGAGAATATTCAATAAATGTAGACAGAATCTAGGAGATGGAGCTCTAGTGCATCCTGTTTCCTGTTAGAATTACATTTTTGAAGATGCTAACTCTGCATTATAGATGTGGCATGCATTAGGTTTCGCATAGATTTTCTCCTTTTCGCATGAATTCATTGAAATCTATCAGAGGGAACTATGCTAACCTCAGGACACAGTATCATCAGTACCTTCTCAGTACTCCACTGCGTAGCTACATATGTGCATATTCAGTTATTGCCTCACAGTTTGCTTCATCTAACTGGGCTACCGCAGTGCATGAACATCATTACTCTTCAAACCTTTCCTGTTAACACAGGAAAGAAGCAAATAAACTGCAGATCCTAATGTGTTTTGCTTGCATCTCTCTATTGTAAGAGTAGAAAAATCATCTGATATTGCATCATCTATTTAGAATGTCAGTGTGAATGAAGCAAAAAAAAAATCCATATTCTGATCTGTAAACAGTGTAGATAATTTCTCCCCATAGCATAACTTCTTTTAATTGTGCAGTTAGTTAATTCTAATTCCTTTTCTTCACAGCTTCTAAGAATGTGTCTCTTTTTAGAGTTGAGCAACGTGTAGATCTACCATGGTTCTGAGCAATTAGATCTTGGTAACATTGATGTGTTTCCTAAAATAGATGCCAATAAATTATCTTTAAATGAGTTCAAGGTTGGTGGTTTGCTTCAGCTCACTAAGAGTTACACCTTACTACTAAAAAGGAGTACTATTTTTAAGCTTCAAATTCACAGTCTGAGCACATGCTTTCAGTAGAAATAATAAACCTGATCTCTTGGGATGAGTTTCGATAAATTCCATTATGCCTAAGAATAGGCAGAATAGCATTAGATAAACATCAATCTTTCAAACTTTC
>NW_004524778.1:3823410-3826139 GCF_000260255.1 Octodon degus
TATATATATATATCACATTTTCTTTTTGATAGACTCATATTATCTCCATTACTTAGCTCTTGTGAATGATGCCATGATATACAAAAGTATAAATATGACACACTGATTTCATTTTGTGCATATCTAGATTATGTAGAACTTTATTTAATATTTATTCAAAGGTGGATCAGATGATTTTCTAACCCTCCAGTGTTTTGCATTTAGTGTTGACAATAAAACAATAAAACAAAAAATATCCTCTACAAGAAAGATGTGAAAGAGGGAGATGCTCAAGCACATAATAGAATATTCCTTCAAAAGAACAATGTTCTCAACAGAAGAGATAACGTGAGCTTCAAGTCTCATGTGCTGAAGGTTTTCATCCTTTTCCAGTGGAAGTTATGCAATGCAGTCTCAGTTTCTTGAATTCCATTCCTTCTTTATACTTGGTTTCCATCTAGGTCCTGTGGCTTACATTCCTCTAAATGAGAGGAGTGGAACAGTTAGACTCAGAACTATCTGCTCTTCATCAGATTCCTTCCCCTCATATAGCAATTTAATACATTTTATTTTGTAAACTTAAAACCATTTATTAATGTATAAGGAAAAAAACATATAATCATTACCAAACTTCAAATATGGCTAAAATGTGAGCAATTTCAATTTATTTATATTTCCCTTGTTTTCATCATGTTTATTTATTTTGAAGCAACTGTTAAACAACTTGCCATTTTAATTATTAGGTACATTTCTCTTTAAGACAAAACTATTAATTTTCAAACAAAAGCTCACAGTCATCCTATCTTTAGACAATTGCATATAATTTTAAATTATAAGAAAATATGTCACTTTTTTCAACTTTGTCTAACTTGGAAATTAAAGGATAACTACGAGTGATGCTTCAATACAAGTCCAACCAAGATCCACCTCTTAAGTTTGGCTGATTTCCTTCTTAATTCTTAACTGCAGATCCACTTACATTCTCTTTTTCTGGCACAAAGCCATATTTTCTTTACAATGTCTTTATTGAGAAGTATAAACCAACTCTACATTTCAGTGCAGACATTAGTGATATTTTCACCATGATGGCACTGCTGAAAATCAAGTTCCAAGGAAAGGGATTGAGCATAAGGTGGAAAAGTAAACTGAGTAAACTAAACAATGATGGCTTTGCATGACCAAGGCAGCAAAAGGAAAAACTTCTCCTGGAAAGGAAAGAAAGTGGCACACCACACAGCTCATACATTCCATGTCTCTCCCACAGCCAAACCCAGAGGTGAACATCAGGAAGGGAGTCGTTTGAATCATCCAGTTAGGTGTGGGTAGAGACCTAAGTCAATTGAAGTGTGGAGGGAGCAGCTGGAGCCTTGCATCATTGTGAATAATTTGTCTTGAGTGTCAACTTGATTGGCTTGAATGATGCCTAGTAGATTCAAAAAATACACTTCTGGGTGTGATTCTGTAGGTCAAAAGGGAAGAATATAGGGAAACACACTGGGTCACTGACCCCTACCTCTGTCTCTTTCCTAGTCTCTCTGCTTCCCGGCTGCTGTGCAGTTTGCAGGTTTTCTCTTCCATGCCCTTTCTACATGACATTTCAACCTGGGGACCAGCCCATCATGGACTGAAGCATCTGACCTTGGCATTTTTTCTTTTCAGATATGAATGTCAGGTTTTCCCAACCAGTGAAAGACTAATATACTCCTAGACACTCATATGAAATAAATCACAGAACAATGTTTCAGTAGAAGGTGGTAGAGGAAATGCTTTGGTGAGCCACTGATGTGCTCTGATGCCATTAGTGTTTCCCAAAATCCTACAATGCCTAAATATCTAAAGAAGAAATGCAGTTTCCAAGAGGTTTGAAAAACTTCCAGTGACTTAGGTTCCTGAAAATAAAGGGCACTGATCTCTAGAGGAACTGATTTACTATAAAATATATGTATGATTATGCAATGGGTTAGTTTGACTTACAGTCTCAGAATTAGAAGAGTCCTGGAGGCTCTCTGCAAGACCAGACATGTGCATGTAAAATGGGCATTTATATCCTACAGAGCAAGAACATTCAGTAGCCATCAAATATTGAAAGTCTGAAATTTTGTTACAGTCACTGGTGTGAATATGTGCCTGAAAGTTCAAGAGTCTGTGCGGAAAGGTTGGAGACCAACTGCCAAAAGTAATAATAAGCACCAGAGCTTCTCCAAGAAGAAATGATTTATTATTCTTTCCCCTTCTTTTTCTATCTGAGGTACAAATCTATGGGTTAGTACAACCCATTTGCCCACAACTGAGCTGGATCTTACTTCTTCAAGTCTACAGCCTGCATGTCAATCATCCACAGACACATGCAAAACCTCCATAATCTGCAAGATATTTCTTTCAAAAATTAAGTATTTATATCACAATTAACTGATACTGTCACATGGTTACACGCAAATAGCTGAGACCGCAGATATTTCTGGGAAGAAAGCATATATGATCTCAAGAACATTTACAATAAATTCTACATCAACCGGTATACATCTCTGCTTCATTTAGGAAATAAAAAGTAGTTATCTTATAGTCAATGAAACAGTATTTCATGAAGTGCCAGTAGGACCTAAATTCTTTACACAAAGAGCCACAGGTTTTGGGAGAAATTCACAGAATAGAGTGTGTGAAAAATGAAGAAAATGACTCATTTCTTTTTTCAAAGGAAATAAAAAATAGATTTAAAAAATTAGAAATTAATCAGAATTTCACTGAACAAA
>NW_004524778.1:3826757-3855695 GCF_000260255.1 Octodon degus
TCAGATAGAAAAGTTACATTTCTTGTTATATAGGTCTTGCTTTATCATGGTCATAACCATCAAGCAGAAACATATAATAACAAGGTAAGAAAAGTAAAACCATATTAATATGATGAGCTATAACAGGCTCAAGTCAACAACTTCTGACATTGCTGGTTCTATGGATAACCCACCACTACTTTTTTTTTTCCCCGAAAGCCCTCAAGGCAAGGTTGGCCGAACTCAAGTGGCGGGATTGAACCACAGCAACCTGAGCCTGACTGCTTTGTTGAAGCAGCCACTTAAAGAACTGAGCTATGGACAGGCCCCCAAACCCACCACTATTATGGACTACTGAACTATATTAGAATATTTTGTGAATTAATGAACCTACAGCATTTAAATGGTAATGGAATACCCATCTCTGACATGACTAAACAAAAAAAGGTGATACAAATGAAGGACCATTTTGTATCTGTATATTCAAAGTAGTTAGGATAGATATACAGCGACTTTACCTTAATTCAATGAGAAAAAAAATTTATACTAATAGAATTTTGACAGGATATCATATCTGCATCTTGTACTATGAATAACCACTTTGAAGACAACTATATACAAAGCACTAATTATTGAAACTATCCTGTTAATTCATTTGGAAACTGTCTCATTGCTATTTATTTCTCAACAAAATTAACAAAAAAGCAAATACTGATTTAACACATTTCATTTATGAGTGTCATCTATTGTATCTATTTACATATGATCAATTGCAACCATTTACAAGTAAAAGCCTACAGTTTATTTTCTTTTTTTAGAAAATAATTTTATTGAGAAACAAATAGCAATAAGACAGTTTCAAAACCAATTAGTAGGACAGTTTCAAAAATTAATAAATTGCATATTGTTGTCTTTATAGTGGTTATTTATAGTACAAGATGCAGACATAATATCCTGTCCACAAACACTTTTAGTACAAACATATCTATTCACTGAATTAAGAGAAAATAGCTATATATCTATCCTAACTATTTTAAATATACAGATACAAAATGGTCCTTCATTTGTATCCCCTTTCTTTACTTAGTATTGTCAAAGATGGGTATTCCATTGTCATTGAAATATTGTAAGTACATGAATTCAGCAAAATATTCCAATATAGTCCAGTAGGCCAAAATAGTAGTGGATTATCCATAGAACTGGCAATGTCAGAAGTTGTTGACTTCAGCCCTTTATAGCTCAGCATATTAATATGGCTTTACTTTTTAACACTTAGTTTTTATACTTTTCTACTGGACGGTTATGACCAAGATAAAGCAAAAGCTATATAAAAATAAATATAACATTTGTATCTGACAAGTCAGTCAAATCCCATCAGCATTTACTCTAAAACCCTGTTCTGCAGCTTGTAGATTCTTTGTCAGTGTCAGCCATATGGATGAGGCACGGCCATTGTTTGACCAACTTGCTCTGTGTGAAAGCCTGAGGACTGCATACATTTGGTCCTAGCCTTTCAAGGTCAGTGTGGACTCAGGACATAGGAGAACCTGTACTGTAACATCCTGTAATTCAGCTGTGTCCCAAATTTTCTGGTCAAGGAGTTAATGGGGCAACAGTGAAAAGTGATTGATGATGTAGAATGTGCCTAAGGAGAGTCACATGGAAAAAAAATATTCTCTCAGAGTTTATCTTCTTTATAGCTGAACAATACTCCTTTTGTAAAAATGCCACATCTTTTTTTTTTTTTTGTCTATTCCTCAGCTGATAGTCATTTGGATTGCTATGACAAACTACGCTGCTAGAAATGGGTATACATCTATTGCTGGGGTATGAGGATTTCAATTCTTCAGGAAAAATACACAATATGGGAATAGCAAGGTTAAATGAGATCACTTCTTCTAGATTTTGAGGAATCTGCATACTGATTTCCATGGTGCTTTTATTATTCTACACTCCCATTGCCAACAGAAAAGTGTTCATTTTTCAGTATAGCCCCTCCAGCATTTGTTATTGGTTTACTTCTGGTTGATAACCATTTATTACCGGGGTGAAATGAAATAATTTCAATGTTGTTTTAATTTGTATTTCTGGAATGACCAATTATTTTTAAAATTTTTACATATATTTATTTTTTATTTGCATTTCTTCATCTGAAAAGTATATTTTCTACTCAGATGCCTATTTTTTTCTTGGATCTTTCAATTTGGTGGGCCTGAGTTTTTAATCTTTACATGTTCTCCATATATAACAAGGGACTGCGACCTAGTTTGTTTTCCTAATTTGTGGGTTTTCTTTTCACTCTTTTGGTGATTTCTTTTGATGTGGAGAAACTTTTCAAACAGATGAGCTCACACTTGTTGACAACTAGATAATGTGAACCATGGCTTCTTTTGTGAGGCTTGAATTGAATTAGGAAATGTAAACATTACAAATACCATATTCATATAAACCATGACACCTCCATTTAAGAAAGACAGTGCCTTATGGGAGTTCATAGATTTGTCACCTATTTAAATACGTTGAATAGGAATTGGTCTGAAAAGACTATTGGCAAAAGTCGTTTATGAGAAGTGACAGGGAGGATGAGTCCCTGGACCATCTGTCAGATCTTCCTCTGAAACACAACTGGTTTCTGTGTAGTTATTTCATAAGCAATGAGCCTGTCCAGAAACCTCAGAAGCCTGGTCAGGCTCCTGAGACATCTCCGCAGATCAGTCACTTTCCCTCATTTGCCTAAATGGTGCCTGAGTAAAGCAAGATTGACCTACCTAATTTACTATTCTGCTATAGTAGAGGTTGTCATGCAGCGAGGGGCCCTGTTTGTGAGGGCAGAGAGTTCTCTCCTTCGATATGCATGGTTCAGCATATTTATCCATAATCACAGTGAGGATGTAAAGGGCATGATACTCAATTCATGACAAACACAAGCCTGAGAAGGTCCACAGACTTCTAGCAGCCTCAAGACATTTTAGAGCCATAAATAGTTCCTGGGCTTTGATCCCAAAACACACAAGTATTCAAGTATAAATATCAAACAATAAATCTTCACAGGATCATCTGAGGACAAGTAATAGAAATAAAAATAGCAGGTAAGGATTTATTCTACAGGCTATTCAATGAAACCCAACAAAGTGACTCCTGTGAGTCACATAACACAATTATTTAGGCATTGTTATCAGAATTGTAATATCCTCACATGATGAATTCTACAAGGTCTGTAATACTAGTTAATTCTATATTTTTATACAAATTGAAATATTAGTTAACAAATGCTTCATAGATGCAAATAATGCTTAAACCACTGCACAATTCCTTTGGGATCCACAATTTCATAGTCTAACAACAAAGAATTAATAGATTTTATTGCTCCATACTTAGGGAAATTTCTAAATGAGCAAGAAGGAAAGAACTCAGCAGAAAATCAGTGTCAGTGAAATACTCTTCTTCAATGGGAGGACAATAGCAAGTTAGGTGCCAGTGACTTTGTGAGCCACTGTGCATCCAGAAAAGCACCAATCTGTCTTAATCCTTGGAGGGGTCATGCGGCAGTGTGAGAAAGCCTGCAAGATCAAGGGTGTTTGCAATGTGACGTGATCAGTGCTGAAAGAGAGTTCTGTAGGGAGTGATAGCGTGGGATGGGGAGCGACAGTTCCTCATCCTACTTGAAAAACTTGGAAGAGCTTCACAAAGAATGTGAAAGTGGCACAGATAAAATTGAGGGAACATAATCTGGACTGACAGGAAAAGCAGGTTTTACCTGAAAATCTGTAGTAGAAAATTCAAATTCTCATTCATTAGACATTTTAAAAGTCCAATGCAACAAACATTTATTCAATGACTTTTCATGGTGGCCAGCTCAGTCCACACTGGGAGCGGGGCCAGAGTGTCATGTGGTGCCTGGGATTGAACCTGTCCCTTGCCTAAACTTGCCTAAGCAGGTGATTTAGACCACTGAGCTATCTCACCAGCCCTTATTTAATGCTTGACAAGATTAAGTACAATTCTGGAAATGTAAGTAAATAAATTGAGATCAAACATATTATATTTTCCTCATTAGTTTTCTATGTGTATTTGTGTCTGTGTGTACGTGTGTGTGTGTGTGTGTGTGTGTGTGTGTGTGTGTGTGCAGGGTCTCACTACAGCTTGAACTCCTAGTGATCCTCCTGCTTTCTGCCTCCCTAATGTTGGGATTACAGGTGTGCGCCACCATGCCAGGACTCCGTCACTGGCTTAGTGGGCCTGGGAGCGGGGCCAGCATGGCCTGTGATGCCAGGGATGGAACCCTGGCCCCTGAGCTTGCCTAAGCAAGCACTTAGTCTGCTGAGTTATCTCACTGGTCCTAAAATATATTCTTTTATTGCTAACTTTTTTCGATTGGACACACTAGAGATCTTCATGTTAACAAAAGTGAGTCAATTCAGAGCCATTCTTAAGCCATGGAGAGAATTAATTTCAAAATGACAAAGTTAAGTGAAATTGTGTGCAAATGTTCAGTGAGATCATCTAATAATATCAACTATGTGGATTTTGTTCTTGCTAGCCAAAAAGAAAGGATCAAAATTTGTAAAAAATGTTTTATACCAGCTCATAAAGGAGATGGTATGTCCTCTACAATGATGAATACATTTCGGATTGAACCCAAAGATAGTAGGTTGAGAAGCAAGGAGTAACTATTCTGGAAAATATTATTTCTATTATATTTTTATCTTAAAATGTACTTAAAACCACATAACTAACAGTCATCAGAACAAAGCCATACTTTGATGTCTAGTCCATCATTAATGAAAGTAATTAATGAGTTAATGTTTGTGCTGAAGAAACGTCTCTATTTTAGCCAACAGAAGTTCTCTTCTCTCTAAGCTACAGGCCCTGCCTTCTATTTGTGCAGTCTACACACACAGTCTTCTTTAGCCTTGAGCCGAGTGGCATACATGCCATTCCAGCCTAACAGGAGCAGCCATGTAGAACAGCAATGTGGAGACGTTTTGTCCAGCGATTGATTTATTTCTTCTCGTGCACTAGAACCTGAGAGATTTACAAGAAATTGTAAATCGCGCTATCATGGAAACAGAAGTCTCCAGCTTTGAAAAGGCAGGCTGTAGATACAGAAGTGGTAGTGGTACAGCTGTATTTCAAGTCTGAAAGCCTAAAATGCAGGAGAGCTGCTATTGGAAGGTCCTGATTAAAAATCATCAAGAAAAGCTGATGTTTCCATTCACATCCAAAAACAAGAAAAGGTCTGGAAAAAGGCAGTGAAGCAGAAAGAGTTCTGTGGGCTTCAGCCCTGTGACCCAGTTCGTTCCAGTCTTCCATGAAATTCACATATGCATTCATACTAGGACGATTAATTTGCTTCTTGGAATCCGCAGTGTTAATGTTAATCTTGTCCAGAAATATCCTAATCATCTAATAATTCATGATTAATCATCTGACTACTTTTATGTCCAGTTAATCTTATACAAGATCAACCAGCACAGGAATTATTTCATTTAAAAATTATTTAAAGAAAGAATAGAATAATAGGGAAAGATCATGATTGATAATGTGGATGTATTATACTTTCTTCCTTCTCCTATTTAATTTTTGAACAAAATTCCCATAGACAGGGAAAAGAACAGATTTCCTGTCCCTGTATTTTTCCTGAGAAAATATTGATACATAAATGAATTATCTGTGTAGGTTGTGTCTTGATCCAATGCTTTAAACAGCAATAAGCTGGTTTCACATAAGGATATAGGATGATTATTCTAAAGTGTTATTTATTTTACCAATATTTATAGAGGGTTCAAAATGCAAAACCACACACCATACTAGTATATGTAAATTTTATTATTTCTATTAAAAATGTTATTTGAAATGGAAGGTTATATTGTGTACTTATCAATTTTATGATAAATTGAATTAGTAGATTTTTATGTGTTCTTGCTCTCAAATAATGAAACAAGTAGTTTACTTACACAGTCTGCTCAAGTAAGAGCATTGGAGTCATTGAGAGTAACAGACTTCAACTGGGTGTGATGATGCATGCCTGTATTCCCTGCACTTGGGAAGCTGAGGAAGGAGAATCATAAATTTAAACCTAGCTAGGCAACTTAGTAACTGCTGAGACACTGTCTCAAAATAATAAAGTGAAAATAAAAGAGATATGCAGTATAGCTCATTACAAAGGCCATGGATTCAATTCTCAGTAGTCAATTGTAAACAAAGTAAAAGCAATATAGTTATAGAACTGAGAAGCATGGTATCTATATGTGATACTTTGAGTCAACAGGACTTATATTAAAAAACAAAATGCCCAGGTGCTATTATTTAAAGCCATATCTCAAATGGAAGTGCTAATTTCCCTCTGGGAAGTGTATGACAGCTGGGAAGAAAAATCCTATCTCAGGGCCAGCCAAATAGCTCAGCAGACTAAAGCACCTGCAAGATGGCGCAGAGGCCGGGAGTTCAATCCCTGGGCCTGGTGTGCAGGCCCCACCCCCAGGGCGTGCTGAGATGGCACTTTCCATGTTTTCCTCTTAGATCCGTTCACCAGTAGAAACAAACTAGAAAGATAAATTCTATGAGGTGTTCTCTGACCTTTAGGAAATTCCCTTTAGGGAATCAGTAGAGAATTTTACCACCTATGTATTTACTGTTTCTGTAGACAGAAGTTTCTATGATGTTCTGGCACTTTACAAGGTATTGGATAAAAAACTGTTTTGCTTTAAATATTTCTCAGATTTTTATTTTAGCAAGGCACAATTATGATTTGCATTCCGCACAATCAGACACCCCTGCAGTGAGCTCCAATCTCCTGCTCAGGTTAGGGCTCAAGGCAGAAAATTAGGAAAAGAGCAAGCACAGCCAAGATCTGGAATGACCAGTTGCCCTCTATTTATTCACTGCATCAGGGAAGTGCAGTGGGTTTCTCCAGGAAAAGTAATGGTGACTCAGGTACAGTGAACTAGGAAGAGCAAAACATTCTTGTAAGGAGAAGGATGAGGAAGTATATACGTGGGGGAGGAAATTGTAATTTCTTTTCAGCCCTCAGGCTTCTATGACTCACTAGGAAGGAGTGGAGTGCTCCAATATGGTCCTGAAAAGAAAGAAAATGGCAATCTGCATGTCCCCGAGACTTAATTTATGGTTCCCAACACCATACAACAAGAGTGCTTAAGAAAAAAAGGAGATGGAAGATCTTAGAAGAGGATCTAATTCTGTATGAAGAAAAATCAAGAAGTGTGTCCTGCAGAACGTCATATAACTTGAATATTGAGAAAGGAAGGAAGGGAAGGAGAGAGAAAAAGAAAAGAGAGGGAGAGGGTGCAATAGAAGGTGAGGGAGAAGGAGAATATTAAGGAATGTAGATGGGATGGCTAAATGGCATGCCTCATATTAATGGCTCTGAGATGACAAAGTTCATCTGAATCAAATCAAGATGAAATTTAAAGATCAAAATATGGCTGATGCTACATATGAAAGGCAAGTAGAAAAACTGTAATGAAATGAAGTATGCAAATATTAAAAAGTAGACAAACACTAAGGCTGTTAGCACCAACATTTTGGTTTGTTGCTTATGGGCTTTAAAAAATGTATGTATATTTTTACATAATTTCATTCCCCAGAACAGACTTTCAAACTGAGACATCAGTGCATGAATAGCTGCTTATGTGTTTTTTATAAAATTTGCTAGGAATTTTCATAATGAAAAGTAATAGAAAATAATGAAAAAATTTACCCCATACAAAGAAGCAATAGTGTGTTTACACATCTCTCATTTTTAAACTATCAAGATTTCTTCTGACTTTTCCCACTTATTTATGTAAAAAGAAATGCAGACACTGCAGAATTGGGGTAAGAAAACCTTGTTAAGCTTTTCAACAGTCCCTGTTACAATGTTCTAAGCAATTACTTTTTCTGTCAGCAGAAATGAAATTTACTAGCATTAAAGAGTGCAAAGAGTCACATGTATTGCTAAGAATTACAATGTAAACTGCATGCAAATAACCTCTAAGTTCTAAGGGCTTGTCTTTACCTATTCATGTAGCTGAGGCTTCAGTCTTATGTTGTTGGGGCTCTTGTTTTTCTTTTCTTTTTCTCAGAAAAATAGACTTGAATTTTCTTGATTTCAGTGAAAAACAAGAGTGCTAATAATTCCTACTACTAGAAGAAAAATCAGGATAACTCTGTTTTTAACACAGTAAATGTTTTGTGTTTTAAAAATCATGTAGTATTAATATTTATGATATTAATAATATGCTAATAATTGCCTACTCCTTTCTAAAAACATGCAAAACTTTTAGTGAAAGTTTCATTAATGCAGAAATTGTATTTCTGTCTGAGAGTATTAGATAACCTGAAACCACTGTCTGGAGTTTCTGAAATCATTCTTTCTCCAGCTGTAAGCACATCTCTTACCACAATATCTCATCCAAGCCAAAGTTCAACCATCCTTTTAAAGATGTATTAGTAATGACATATGAACATGGTATGACAAATAAAACAAGTCTTAAGCATGTGCTAAAGCAAAGCCAGCAATCCATTATGGCATCTTCCTTTCTCAGATGAGGCCTTTCAGCCACTGCATTGTATTGACTGCCATATTGACATACACCATACATATGCCACATGAATGAAATAATATACGAAATTAGAGGCACATAATTGTTAGCCTGTAGATCTGCAAGTTGGGAAGCGGTCTCAAAATGTCTCATCTAAAACAAAAATGAGTGATTATCAAGGATTTTCCCTACCTGTTGGGATCCCTAAGCACACCTGGAAAGATCCTGTCTGGATCCCTCGCTCTAAAATACCCACATGGCGATGAGCTTGCGCTGCTATGGGAAGCTGATAGACCAGTGAATTCCTGATAATGATACTTCCACTTTTCCTTATGTGGGAAAGGAGATTCTAGGAAATACATTTCTTGGCTTCTCTGCAAAGCAGAGTGCATTAGAGCCCAGGAAAGATCAGTGGCACGGTGCCTGCCTGGTAAGCACAAGGTCTTGAGTTTGATTCCTGGTACAAAAAAAAAATGCATTTATGAATGTGTACAAATGATGCACTAATGAGTAAAAGTGTTTTTATCCCCTTAAATCTTTTATTTCTAAGGTTAATAATTGCTTATGATACTCAACAGCTTATGTTTCTGTATTATCATGTATCCGTTTCCTAACACCTTTCAGCAGTTTGTAAACATGTTTCATTGCATCTGGGAGCCATCCTTTCTGTTCCTTATTCCTGGAAAGGTCTGCTGGCTCCATCTTGCTCCCAGCTGAAGCCATGGCGGCCCTGGCTGTCTGCTCACTTCCCACTTTTCCCATATCTAGTTTTCCTCCAGATTGTTACCTCCCCTTTGTTGTGTGTTCCCTGAACTCCAGTAGCCTCATAAATAAATATGCGGCAATGTTACTTACTTCATGATTGACACTTTTAATCATCCCAATCTTTCATTAATAATGTGGCTTTAGGTGGAATGTAATTTTCCTCAGTATTCATGACTCACTGATCTATTGTGTTTAAACCCTTAGTAGTAGGCATTTAAAGTCATCAGAATTTTGCTCATTATTTTATGTGTTCTTTTTGTTTTTAGTGTATTTTTCCCCCCTTAGATTTTGTATTTATCTTCTGTGGGAGAAATTACAGTTTGGTTCTTTCTCTAGTGGTGCATGATTTGATAAAGACTCATTTTTGTATATGCATATGTATATTTGACAAGGTAGTGGTGGAATTTAAACAGTTTCCTGGTTACCTGTTTCACCAGACCAATCAGGGGAAAAAGTAAATGTTCTACATGATGATTTCTCTCTGCCAGGCTGATTTCTCTTTCCCTTTCGGCAGCCTAATAATGTGCTTCTTAAATTAGTTACTTAGTGTTTAAACTTTTCTTTCTTGGGCTGAGGAGATAGCTCAGTGGCTTAAGTGCCTGCCTACCAAGTACAAGGTCTTAAGTTCAATCCCCAGTACCAAAAAAACAAATTCTTTCTTTTATGTAACTTCTGATACGTTAAAAAATATACCCTTTCATAAATATATTTTAAAAGAATAAAACAATTTTACTATGATTTCTAATTTTATCTATGATTTGAAATTTTATGAATACATTATGCTAAATGTTTAATATAGTTAAGTGTGTATTAACATAATGTGATATGCTTAGACAAAATTGAGTTACTCTATAATAATTTAAATAAATATATCACATTATATTTTGTTAGGTGCCAACCTATGTGATCAATAAGATCAGGCATTCTGATGTGAGTAGAAGATTTATTGAAGGCAACAAACAGGGTGGCTGTCTAACTTACCAAAACAGTAGCAAACAAGGCAAAGCACATGGGTTTTAAAGGGTTTTTTGTGGGGAAAGTGTTTGCTAGTTGGAACGGCGGAGGGAGAGTTGCTCTTGGCAGGGCTACCTGGTCTGTGGGGGACTTACCATGTTAAAGGAGAGCTTCTGTGGTTGCTTGCCCAGGCCAAAGTCAGGTGAACCTGTTCTGAGATTTTGGGCTTGGCTCTGCATGGAGCCGAGGGGGAAAGAGCTTGGGGGCAGGGTACATGGGAAACCAAGAGGGAGAGTGTTTGGGGCAGGGTGCCTGGGAAGCTGTGAATAATATAAAATATAAATATATTTTATATTAGTATATATACAATAGTATCTTAGTTCACGAATGCTTGTGTTTGGTTCAGAATCAGATGTGCTTGGCAAAAATCAGTTTTTGTTGATGAACACTGCAATGGTGGCAAGCACAACTGTAGCCATCTTGTCCAGAATTGTAAAACTAAGTCAGTTTATAAACTGAGGTACCACTGTATTGTATTTCTAATACATTTCCAGGACTCTATTTTTATTACCTCATTTTTAGTAGCAGAGGTAGTATTTGTTTTCTTCTTTGGTTTCTTTTAGATGATCCTGTTTTAGTTCTCATCAGTGCAGCAATTCCCTTGCTTATTCTGTTTTAGTGAATAATATGCTCTACTTTTGCTCCCTGAATTATCTCGACATGTGTCTAATTTTTCCATGTATTTGTTTATTGTTCTAGTTTCAGCTTTCTGTTTTACTTCTTAATTATCTATCTGGGGAACTAGGCTGTTCACACGTAGACTGAACTGGTTAGAAATTCTCTAATTATGGGCAAAACAGAAACATCAAGGAGTGACCCTGAATCTGTGGTGTTCTGAGTCAAAGGTGCTTCTCTTACATACTCTCAACTTCTAGACTACCACACATATTTGCTAAGGTCAGTTGTTAAAATTAATGAATCTTCTAATTTTCTTTCATGGGGCTGGTATACAAATTCTGGCTGGATGAACCTGGGAGCACACAGAAAAAGTAGGTCAAAAGCTTTTCCTGGCCAATGAAAAGCTTTGATTGGTCTTTGGCTTTGTACTTCCCAAGCTTTCTCTATGCCTGAACTCAAGACTCACGTTCATTTTGAATAATGGCCTAAAGGGTGAAGCTGGAGGAGGAGTGATGTGTGGGTTCTTACTTCTCTGTGTAAAATGCTTACCATCTCCCCCACACCCCTGTGGAGCAGCTGCTTCCATCCATCCATCCATCCATCCATCCATCCATCCATCCATCCACCAATCACTGGTTACTTGGTTACAAAACTTCTGCACAACTCCCTTCTGTCTTGAAATTGGAGTTTTAATTCACACAATGTGTCCTCCTCAAGCATCTTTAAAGTCAGAGAAGATAATGTAGAGCCACAATAAGTATTTAATTTGAATACTTGTTCATCTACTTTTCTATGACAAAAGAATGTTGAAATCATTTTTCTTCTTTTCATTTTTAAAAAAAATTTATGTATTTGGTACAGGGTCTCACTCCACAGCTTAGACTCATACTGATCCTCCTGTGTTCACCTCCCAAGCATTGGGATTAGAGGCATGTGCCACCAGGTCTGGAATTCATCATGGTTCAGCACACCTGAGGGTGGAGCCAGCATGGCATGAGGTATGAAGGATCAAACCACTGTCCCTGTGTTTGCCAAAGCAGGCACTTAGTTCACTGAGCTACCCCATGGGCTCTCCATTTCATTTTTTTAAATCTGAGAGTTTGATCTTCCTAGTTTATAGCTTTCTTGTCATATGAGCATAAATGTCTCAGTTACTCTTCTGTTGTTGCTGGGATAAATACCTGACAGCCACAATGAATGAAGGCAAGGGGTTTTTTTAGCTACAGTTAATGGAAAGCTTAATAAACCATACCCAGCTGGCTCCAAGGCTGAGTGGCACAGGGCAGTTCATGGTGGTGGCAAAGAGCAAGCACAAAAGGGCCGGAGCAGTGGCAATAATGACTAGAGGGAGCAAGTCTGTCTCTCTATATCTTTTAAATTACATTCCGGCTATCTGGCCCAGGGTGGGTGTAGCACTTACACACATAATCCCAACAGTATTCACACCCATAATCCCAGCCTTGGATCATGAATTAATCACAAACTGTAGAACTGCACCTTGATGACTTCATGAGGCTTTGGGGGAGCAAATATACACAAACTATAACAATAAGTATTGAAATTCATTTTTGTATCATGTAATATATTTTATGTAACCAGAAATTCCTAACATTCAACAAATTTTTACTAATCTCATACGAGAAAATTTAACAGTACAGCTTCTTCTAGTGATGAGAACTAGTGAAGAAAGGAACCAAAGTTATTTATGATTTAATATTGTCCAACTCTGCTAAACAAAGCAGAAAAGAAGATTTACATACTAACAGAAATCACATGCATGAGTATAAACCTAGCATCTCAGTGCCAATTTTCATCATAATGTGACTTAAATACACAGCAGAATTCTAATATTTTTTATACTGTCTTTTTCATACCTCATGAGCAGGAGCAGGCATTATAGGATAATGAGTCAAGTTTCCTCTTCACAGACGAATGTTAATCAGTGGACATACATAATTGGCTATGACTTAATTACAATATTGCCACAAATTTAGTGTTATCCTTGAATTCTTTCCTACTCTATCAGGTAAATGCTGAATTCCAGTTTTAAGTATTAAAGAAATCCTAAATAAATTATTTCATAAAATAGTATGTCAGATCACAGTAGTTTTTAGAAAAGGGATGCAGAAATAAAAATGTACAAAATTGCTTTTTACTTTTATGTAGGACTCTTGGGAGAAGTCACTTACAAGTCCTTCATTATAAAGATGTATTATTTCAAAATTAATAAAATTAAAATATATATACGTATATACTCAATTTTACAACATGATTATAATGAGAAACTAATATTTTAAAATATTAGTCTAAAATGTAAAATCAAAACATTCCATTTAATGAAGTTTCTTGCCCAAATACAAAAACTCTCAGCCTTATGAGTATAAAATTAAAATCATCATTTCATATTTTTTCAGTGGAATCTAAACAGTCCAACTTTTACCTCAAAGCAGAAAAAGTCCCCATAAAAAGTCACACTTGGAGAGTCCGTATTTAATAAGAACATTAAAATTTAAATATCCCTTATGATGATTCAAATCATTAGGTTTTAGAAAACTCCAAGCCCTGCGATTGCAAATTTGTCAAGGCAATTTAGCAAAACACACCAGAAACCTGTTAAATAGATCATTTTATTGTGCCAATGTTTTATTAGCTTAACAGTTCTATTTATTTAACAAGACCCTGCAGCCTTATAAAATACATTTTATTTGGTGCACATGATGTAGCTATTTAAGGAATTTACATACTGGCATCAACTTCCATGCCTAAGGAATTGTCATTTCAGTCCATTGTACAATCTCTGTGAATAATACAGTACAATACTAGGTGGTCAGGCAAAGTTGAATTTAATATATGGGTCATTACCTGGACCTTTCCAGACTCTGAGATAAAAAATATCTTTCCCCAGATAGCCTAATTTGTCCAAGATTTCTCACATCAACAGTAAGTCTGAGAGTTTCCACAAAATCTGTCCCAGTTTTGAAACTTCATTAGAAAGACTAACAGAATTTAGTAAAATATAATGCACTCACTATTCCATTTATTGTTAGGACAGGATACTGTTTAGAACCCGTGAAAGAGATGAATAAGGTAGAACGTGGCATAAAATTAAACACGCTAGTCCCAGTTGGGCGCTCTATATGTAGTCATGGAGGGCTTTAGCTCCCCCTCGTCAGGCTTCCTTCAATCATGTGAAGGTTATTGTTGACCATGGAAGGTCACCCAATCCTCAGAGCCTGAAGATTTTATTGAATTTTACAATAAAAGCTAGACTGATTAGTTTTTCATTTGGTTATTCTTGATTTGGAAACTGAAGTCTCCAATCTAATGCTTACAGTTACTCAAAATATGGCTAGTTTTCTCAGCGTGACCCTCCCTCACCACAGACTGCTCCACATCACCAGACCACTTTGAGCCATCTTGCTAGGATAAGTTGCCAGATGCAATCCAGGATGTCAATGAATAATAAAGTCATTCCTCACATGCTTCAAATCCCAAGTGCTTACTTTATGTTCTACAGTTGTTACAAGGAAGGCCATAACTCTATTGGGATGTCTAAATTCATTAAAACACAGTTGTTCATTCTCTTTCCTGACATAAAATCTACAAAGTAATAATATTGAAACAACAAAAGTGTTTCTCAGTTCTGTGAACAATTAAAGCAAATTAATCAAACTTGAGAAGGGGACGGAGAAATTAAGTATAGGCCACAGGTCCAGGTAAAATAATCTGGGCTTTACTACTAGTATCTAATTGCAAAGGCATAACAATGAGACCCAAGCATTCACCCTGTGTGATCCGTAGCTATCTTTAGATAGACTGTGTCAGAACTGAAATGTAGGAAGCCTACTGGTTCCTGCTACAGAACTCATTAATTGCTTGATGATTAGAAAAACATTTCTCAGAGTTCTTGAGGTCACCAAAGTCTCCTTATTGAATTTATAGGCTGAGAAGAGAGAAAAAGAAGGTTTTTTTATACAAATATGTGTATACCAATGCATTATTCTATTAACAGTAAGGACTGACTTTTTTAAGTAAGAGAAAAGGGTGCAGTTCTGAGCAGAACAAGATTAAGGGAGGTGCAGATCATCTTTTCAGGCCGTCATGACTAGGTTGCTCTGGTGCTATTACAAGCACCTACAAAGGAGTTATATACAATTGAGTTTTGGCAGAGAGCAAATGTTGTTGTCACCTATGGGGGCCCCTTGAGTGATGGACCTAAAAGGTTTTGGGACATTCGTTAGTTTAATTTCATTTGTAAAGCAATTTACTTCCTTTTTCTTAGGAAGCAATGAAAATTAACCAAGCTAACTTGGAGCAAAGGTCAGCACTGTAGCCCCCAATGTTGTTCACATCTTTTGGAAAGCAAATAAAAGAAAACAAAGAGAGAAGGCGAAAGACAGAGACAAGAGAGAGAGAGAGAGAGAGAGAGAGAGAGAGAGAGAGAGAGAGAGAGGCAGACATCAGAAAGTAAGGAAGCAGTACAACATATAAGAATGATCATACATAAATTAAAAAATGATATGTTAAGGCAGAAGTTGTGATGAGCTCACAAATAATGTACATTCAGGACTTTCTTGCATATACAGCCAAAAATACCCATTTCTGATATCTAAATGATTAAATATTGATAGAAGAAATTAAGTTCATCTACTCAGTAAGGAGTTAAATCTGTTGACAGTGCTCAGAAGAGGATGGGTCCAGTCTTCACGAGAATCACTTGGAATTTTTTTTAAATACCTAAGACTTGGGGTCTTTCTCTCATATTCAGGAAACGGCACCATGAAAACAGGCCTCATCCTGGAGGATGATACACAGCTCAGCAAGAGCAAAGTCTTACAGAGTGAAGGGACCAGCGTTAGGGAGAAAATGGGGTTAGGATGGGAAAGACTGAACAGATGGAAGGGAAGCTTTGGCAGGAACATAAAAAAATTAATTTTTCTTGTTTGTTGTCAGTCTCTAGCAGACACAAACCAGTGTTACAGCTTTTCCTGATTTTCTGTCGTATGACAGGACGTAATTTTATGATACGCACTGGAACACAAAAATATAATCAGAAAAAATTCTATCAATTTTAGCACAACTCCAGAAAGAAAAATATCAAGAATACTAAGATAAATACTACTCAAATGGTAGTTTACATTGTAGGTAGAAGAGACAAATGAAACAAGATTTACATCAATCCAAAATGGGAGAGGGTTGAAGATATTTTATTTTATTACTATTTTTTTTGTGGGACTGGGGATTGAACACAAGACCCTGTGCTTGCCAGGCAACCTCTTACTCTACTGAGCTATCTCCCCAGCCCTGAAGGTATTTTTTATAAAGAAATTAAAGTAACTTTAGAATAATGTCTTTAAAAGTAAAAGTTACAATATTTTAACAGAAAATAAGATTGTTTCTTCTAAGGAACCAGGGAGATGGATCAGTAAAATAAGTGCTTCCCTCACAAGCACAAGGGTCTGAGTTCAATCTCCTGTTCTGCCAGAAAAAAAAAGATTGTTTCTTCTAAAATCCTGCTTTATAAAATTAAATTTTCTTTTAAATTTATGCTCACATATGCACATTAATTGTTAAAGATATGTTTACAAGTTAAAGGTAATATCTGGTTACAAAAATTGACAAATTTTACTTTTCTACACACTGTAAATGTCTTTGTAAACAAATTATTCAAACCATTCCATTTCACAAGAAAAATGTGGAGTGCATAATCAAAATATCAGTAAAATCAGTTTTCAAGTACATTAGAAAACTTCTTCAAGAGTTGGAATTCTCCTTTGTGAATATTTAGGGCAACTTAAGATATCTAATGATAGCATCATAGCTAAACATAATTCATTTATTTCACTATTCAAATATTTAAAAATCTATTTAAGAAACATGTTTATATTTTTGTACATTCAGGACATGACCCAGGCAAAGCAGATATGTAAAATTATACGAGAAACTGTTATGAAATATATTTTATACCTCAAGTGTATAAAAGAAAGCTTTCATAGAAAATGTTAAATGCTCTATTTTTCAGCGAACACTCAATAGACAGAAACACTTAATGTGTTCGGGATTAAGAGCATCTCTTATTTTTGGATTGTGTCTTTGAAGTTGGGAGTTCTGACTTTATAATTCTTTATATATTATAGGTATGTCTTTGGTCTAAGATATAGTTGGCTAAATTTTTTCCCACTCTACGGGTTTCCTTTTCATGCTGTTGATGATTTCCTTAGATAGGTAAAAAAAAAATTAACAAAATGAGATCCCAGTTGTTCATTCTTGGAAGTACTTTCCATGCAGCTTGGATTTTGTTCATGAACTGCCTATCCCTCCTTAAGATTTCTAACCACTTTCTTTTCCTATAGGTTTAGTATTTCTGGTTTAATATTTAGATCTTTTACATATTTTGACTTTAGCTTACTGCATGGTGATAGACATGGATCTAATTTTAGTCTTTGACATGTGGAAGACAATTTATTAAAGATACTATCCTTTGTACAAGGAACATACTTGTCCTCTTTATCAAAGATAAGGTGGCTTAGTGTGTTTGTAGTTGTATCTGCACCTTCATATCTGTTCCATTGATCCTTAAGTCTTTTTCTTTCCAATACCATGCTTATTTTATCACTTCATTGTATAATTTCAAGACACACATTATGATGCCTCCTGCCTTACCTAGGCTGCCCAACATTGCCTTTGCTATTCTAGGTCTTTTCTGTTTCCAAATGAATTTTCAAGACGTTTTTTCTACATCTGTGAAGTATACTAATAGCATTTTGATCAAAATTGCACTCAATACGTATAACAGTTTTGGGATAATGGCCATTTTCACAATGGTCGTTTTTCCTATCCATGAACAACAAACATCTTTTCATTTTCTGATATCTTCTTCAATATCCTTTGTCAGAGTACTGTAATTTTCAATGTATAGATCTTTTACTTTCTCTGTTAGATTTATTCCTAAGTATTTCTTTTTCATTTTTTCTTTTTCTTTCTTTTCTCTTTCTTTTTCTTTCTTTCTTTCTTTTTTTATTTTTTTTTTTGATGCTTACTATAAATGGTGTAGTTTCCTAAATTTCTCTTTCAGTGAGTTTGTTGTTTGGGTACGATGATGCCATTGACTGACCAAGCACCTGCCTGGCAAGTACAAGTATCAAAATTGCTTACCAGTACTGCATGCTGTGCTGGCTCCTAAACCACAAGAGCATCGTGCTGGCCACCAAAAACAAGCATGGTGGCATAAGCCTGTCACTGGGGAGGCTGAGTCAGGAGGATCACGAAAGAAAGAAAGAAAGAAAGAAAGAAAGAAAGAAAGAAAGAAAGAAAGAAAGAAAGAAAGAAAGAGAATGGAATCTGTTTTTGAGTGGTGATTTTGTATCCAGTTGTACTACCGAATTTATTAATCAGAGATGAATATACACTGCTCAAATGAATAACTATGAATGGTAAATAAATATATGTAAAAAGTTCAACATCATTGGTCATTTGAAAAATACAGTTTCAAACAACATTGAAATTACATCTCACTCCAGAAAAAAATGATCAACATCAACCAATAACAAACACTAGAGAGGGTCTGTGGGGGAAAAAGGAGCCCTTCCTTACTATTGGTGGAGGTGAAGTCTGGTAAAACCTCTGAGGAAATCAGTGTGAAGATTCTTCAGAAAACTAGGACTACAGGTTCCATTCCCCCCAGCTGTACCCATTCTGGATAATTTTCTCAGAAGAATTAAAAATAACATACCACAGTCATGTATGTGCATCCATGTTTACAGCAGCACAATTTGTGATAAATTTTGGAAACAATACAAATGCTCATCAACCAAGGAATGGATAAAAAGATGTGGTATTTTTATACAGTGCAACACTATTTGGCTATAAAGAAGGATAAGCTGGTGCTAACCATTAGTAAGTGGATGCAACAAAGGACCCTACTTCTAAGTGAGATAAATTACACTTACACATGTAGACATTGTATTTTCTCCCTGGTGTAAGAAACTTAAGAGTAAATATAATTTAAAATGTAAAATTATTGCTATTAAAGGTGAACAAACTTCTCAAAAGAAAAGCACAACTAGTATAGGGGTAAAGTAGAAAAGCAGAAAGAGGAAAAAAATATATATATATATGAAAATAAGGTAGCTAAGACAGTTTTATGATTTGTGTATACTGTTGATCAGTTTTGCATGCCTATATTTTGTCATCCTAGGAAATACATTGAAGATAACAATATTTAATATATTAATCATTGTTAATATCAATCAATTTTGTTTTGAAATTTTGTACCATTGTTTTTATTTTTTCTCTCCTTAAAAGTATTATGGTTATTATTTAATTTAAATTGATATATATGGAGCTTATATTTCCAATGAAAGAATTGCTATCTAGTTATATAAATTAATTTTTAAAATTCCCCCTTCAAAATTCATTGGGAAAATTGGGGAAATTCATTGTATTACATTGATCCAAAGGGTAGATATTTATTTTTCAACTGCATTAATTTATTTATCGTTTAAACTATTTATTATCTTGTTGGTTCTTTTTATTTGTGTGTATTGTTTTTAGTTTTGCAATAAACATGTACATTTTTAGGGTTCATATGTGTGCATTTCATATGAACATGACAATAAATTTGATTTGTAGATCGTGTGTGTGCATGTGTGTCCAACTTTATGTTGTCAGCAACTTCCAGTGTGGTTGTATCTATTTATGCATCTTCCAATATAATCCAAATTAACTGAGAGATTATGTCCATATGAAAACCTGTACACAAATGTTCATAGCAGTTTTTCCAAAACTTCAAAGCAACAAATATAATCAAATAATAGAGCATTGTTTAACACCAGAAACACAAATTTCCAAGCCATGAAAAGACGTGGTGGTAACTTACATGCACAATACTAAGCAAACATAGCCAGTCTCATAAAAGTATATTTCATGACTGCAACTTTATGAAATTCTAGAAAAAGTAAGATTGTAACAATAATAACGATATGCAGGGCATCAGAGATTGGGGAAGAGATGGATGAAAAGCCAAAGCACAGAAGATTTTAGGTCAATAAATCTGTTCTGTCTGAATACAAGTAATTATAACTTGTCAAAATCCACAAAATGCATGAGATAACAATAAACTTAATGAACACTATAGACTTTAGTGTCAATAAAGTGTGTAATGTATCACTGGCGGGGAGAATGTTGTAATAGGGGAGTCAGTGCATGTATAGGACAAAAGGATGTGTGGAAAACC
The DNA here is from genome assembly GCF_000260255.1 of Octodon degus. Classification (NCBI taxonomy): domain Eukaryota; kingdom Metazoa; phylum Chordata; class Mammalia; order Rodentia; family Octodontidae; genus Octodon; species Octodon degus. The sequence goes on from NW_004524778.1 coordinate 3,846,912, forward strand.
TGGGTCTTCCTCTTGATGTTACCATGAATTTGTAACTATTCTAAACAATAAATCTGGCTGGGGAGATGGCTCAGTAGAATAAGCGCTTCCCTGGCAAGAGCAAGGACCTGAGTTCAATCCCTGGTTCCGGAAAAAAAAAAAAAAAAAAAAAAAGAATGCTAGCAAAAAAAATAAATAAATAAAAATAAACAATAAATCTACTTTGAAAAGTAAACAAACAAAACTTTAAAAAGGTAATTCAGTTCATTTTCTTTTCTAAAAAATTAGAAAAGAAGGAAAAATTGGAAATTAAGCTTTTGTAAATAAGAAGAGGAACAGAAATGTAGCTCAGTGGCACAAGCACATGTCTGGTAAGTGTAAGGCCCTGAGCTCAATTCTCTCTACCAAAAAAAAAAAAAAAAAAAAAAAAGAAAGAAAAAAGAAAAGGAGAAAAAAAATAGGTTGAGTGGAAGGGAGAGAATGGGGGAAAAAGAAGAAACAAGATATGTGACATACAGGCACACATTTCCTATTATGAATGTGAGCTTTATGTGTATCTAAAATATACCAATGAAATTAATTAAAAATAATGATAAGGCAGATAAAAAGTGTAATATTTTAATAGCATGGGCAAAACAAAAGTAAAAATATTGTCATATTATGAGAAATGTCCGGCATCTTTGGCAAGTAGAGAAATGTTGATCAAAATATACTGACATTCAAACTTGCTTCAGAAAGAATGGCTGCTATCAAGAACTGCAAAGATTGAAAATATTGACTAAATTATGATAAAAAAGGAAATAGGTTACATTGTTGATGGGAATGTAAGCTAATACAACCATTATGGAAAGCAGTATGCAGATTCTTTAAAAATGTAAAAGAAATTCCATTTCATTTGGCAATACCACCTCAGAGTACCTTACCAATATATTTAAAGCCATCTAATATTATATAGATATATACGTTTGTATATTTATAGCATCACAAGCCTTCACAGCTACATTTTGCAACTGCCTTATATGCCAATCAACAGGTGAATGCATAATGAGTATAGGGTGTATATAAACACAAATGAGAACTACTCACTGACAAAAGGTAATTTGAGTCATTTTTAAGAAAATAGATGTACCTTGAGATCAGAGTGTTAAGTGAAATAAATCGCACAGAGATGGTTGAACATCTCATAGTTTCTCTTATATGAAAAGCACAAAATATCAGCAATTTAAAAAGCAAAATAAAAAACAGATGATAGCAAAATTATGTGGGCTTTCTTGAGATGGGTAGAGGAGCTTGGAAAATGGAAGAAAGGAATAACATGCTATATGTATATGCGCCATTTCCCCACAATTAATGCTTTTATTATCTTCATAGGAATAGAAAATGAAGAGTTTGATAAAAGTTATCTCATTACTTTAACTTTCATTACTTCATCCACCAATTAGTAACCATACGGTAACCTGATACTATCCTATTGAAATATATGGATAAACAACCCTATAAAGTATCATGATATCTGAATATATTTGCTTTAGAATACAATTTAAACAAAGGGCAGAAAGAATTAGTGGAATTTTGAGTCAAACATTCAGTAGAGGCAGAAACATTTTGCCTGGACCATGGTCTGAATTCATAAATCAGGTTAGCTGGAAACAGACACGCTAAGCAAATGAAGTAATTTCAAAATGAACATCTCATTTTTAATTTGTTCAGTTTTTTATCCAATCATTTATTTTTAAACTACTATAGCTGATTTTAATGACATTTAAAGTATAAAAGTGATGAGCATTCTTCAAAATCAGAGACAGTTCAACAAATGGTTTACATAGAACTATGTCATTATTTAGGTAAAAGAACCAATGCAATTTGAAGGTCTTAGTTATTGCTCTTAGTGTTGTAGAGGAATGACTAAATCTTTTTTTTTTTTTTTTTTTTTTTTTTTTTCAGAACCAGGGATTGAACTCAGGCCCTTGCACTTGACAGGGAAGCGCTTATTCCACTGAGTCATCTCCCCAGCAGCTTTGTGGATGAGATCAAAGAAATGAACAACAATTTCTTTCAAGATTTCCTGTGTCTTTTTATTTCTTTCATAATGACTCTTATGTAACAATTATTAGTAATTTAGAAGCCTGAATGATTCATAGAGAAAGACACAGACAATTGTAGAGCTCTTCACAAATACATAAATAATGTATATTTAACCCCATAAACTGGATTTTCCTAGTGTTTTCTTCCTAGATATTTCTTTAATAAATTTTTCCTACGCTCTGTTCAAGAGCAATGCATCAAAATTATAATTAAAGTATCTATGATCTGCTTTAAGCTGAGGTATAACAAAGGTTTAAGGAGTCTAAGATATAAAATTTGTATATCCATTGGAGAATTGTGGGAAAGCCTCTCATATTCAACTGAAAGGATCCATAGAGAAGTAACTACTACATGTTGCATAAACAGCTGGTCAAACTGCTACAATGTAAAAGAGATATCTGCATTCATGGGAGAAGAGATAAGAAAACAGAAAGCTGTGACTCGTTAGTTACATAAGGATAATAGTACAGGCATCTGAAGCTTATTTGATAGATCTGGAATTTAGGATCATACACAACTAGATAAAGGTCACAGTCATCCTTCAAGACAGACTTTTTGAGGAAAACTACTCTCCTTCATGAAAAGACTGCTAATTTAAAGAGTTTCGAGGATATCTAAGTTCCTAGTGTAATCTGTGAAGTTCAACAATTATGGTCACGTTTCCTTGGCATTCACTCTGAGCACATTGCTACATATCAGCTGTGATGAAAGTGGAAGATTTAAAGTTACATAAATTTTAAGGATGGAATTGACCAATAAAGAATAAAATAGAACAGTATTCATCATGAATTAAGTCAAATAGGGAAAGAGGTAAAGAAGGAAAACAGAAAATGAAAGGAAAGATTATAACAAAACAGGGGCAGTAAAATACTTTTAGAGAACACACTATACAAAGAGGTTACAATTGAAAAGAGAAGCTGCACACTGGAGATGTAATCTAGCCAGTACCTTGTAGGAAAGAAAAGAGCAGTGTCAAGGTAACCTTCATGCTGTAGCAGGCACCAGGGAAACAGCATTTCCTGTCATTTCTTGGGAGCAACTGTTTGGCTCTATAAGTGAATCACAAAAGATTCTGACACTATAACTACATTTTTTCTATGTGAATTCTTTGATCCTAACTTTTGCTTAGTTGTGACCAAAATTCATGGCACAGGTACATTTATAAAGGACAGTGTGACTGAGTTGCAAGGAAAAATCATCTAATTTGCAAGTTCATGGTTTAAAACAGAAAGAGAAATATTTTATGTTGTGAAACATTGCTCTAAGAAAAAAACTGGAAATTGTCAAGGATATATGAGATGTGCTGGCATCATGAATAAGTGACACAGTCCTCAGAATTTAGATCTTGCTCTTTTTTTTTCTTTTAAACATGGTATATTCTGTTTAGAGAAAAATTCAATTTTTTTTTTTGTATTTAGTACAGGGTCTACAATGTCTACAGGGTCTATCTGTAGATCAGACTCATAGTGATCTGCCTGTTTTCAGCTTCCCAATAGCTGGGATTACAGGCATGCACCACCACACCCAATCTCAATTGCCATCTCAGCATGCCCTGGGGACCGAGCCAGCATGGCAGGCACAGGGATGGCACCCCAGCCTCTGTGTCTGCCTCAGCCAGGGATTTAGTCTGTGGAGTTATTTGGCTGGCCAAATTCAGTCTTGACATGAACACCAGAAGGGTTGGTCAAATGAAATGAAATTATCCCTTATTGTCTTGTACAAATGTGCAGGGGAGAGTGGCTTTTGGAAATCTGAAGGAGAGTCAAGGCAGTATCCGAGGTTCTACAATCATTAGAGTTTCTTAAATGTATCTTTCATTGTGGAGATGTGCAGGAATGTGTTGTCTGCTCAATAGCACCAACTTAGCTTTCATATTAGACTACAATATGTTCAGAATGATGGACTTCTAGGTGTTTCATAATTTTTCTATTGTTTTATAGATTTGTTTATTTGTATGTCTAATAGTCTGGCTTTCTGGCTTTGCAGTAAATGATCAATACTTTCTCTAAGAACTGAATTACTTCTTTTCTTCTGTATCTTCTATTCTGTGAGAATAAAGAAAGAGTCTCAAAGTAGCTATTGACAATCTTCTGAATTTCCACTGGGTCTGTGGTAATTACACCCTTTTTGTTCCTTATTGCTCGTATTTGAATTTTTTATTTCCTCTTTTTGATGAGGTGAACTAGGGGTTTATCAATTTTATTTAATCTTTCAAAGAACCAGATTTTGACTTGTTATTTGTTTGAACTGTTTTCTTCTTCTCGATTGAATTAATTTCTGCTCTAGTCTTTATGATTTCTTCCGACTTCGGGCTTTGCGCTTGGTTTACTCTTCATTTTCTAGATGTTGGAGGTGCAGCATTAGGGTGTTTACTTGTTCCCTCTCTGTTTTCCTAATGTGTAAGTTCACAGATATAAATTTCCCTCTAAGAACTGCTTTCATCGCATTTCATAAATTCTAACAAGCTATTCCTCAATTTTCATTGAATTGTAAATATTGCTCAGTTTCTTGTTTAATTTCATCTGTAACCCATTGGTTGCTGAGTAGGGTGTTGTTTAACTTCCATGTATTTATGGTGTTTTTCTGGTTTCTTTTGTCATTTATTTCCAGCTTCATTGCACTGTGATCAGTTAATATGCATTGGATAATTTCTGTTTTCTTGCATATACTTGAACAAAGCCTATGAACTAGTTAGTATATGATCTGTTTTACAAAATGACCCATGTGCAGCTGACAGTGACGTAGACCTCAACTGCCTATGTTATAGGGTAGTAATATCATTAAGCTTCTCTTCTGGTCAGTTAACAACTTTAGTTTTCAGACCAAAAATTACAAGAAAAGAAGAGCTACAAATACAGCCAACATTTTGACCCTAGCTTTCTAAGGTCAGTGAGGACTCAAGACATAAGATAACCTATACTGTAACATCCTGTAACTCAGTGATGTCCCGAATTTTCTGATCAAGGAGATTATGGGGGCACAGTGGAAAGTGATAGACGATGTAGAGTGCGCCTAAGGAGAGGCACATGGAGAGAAAACTTTCTCTCAGGCTTTCACAGAAAGCACATTGCTCAAGCAATCACCGTGACTCATCCATATGGCTGACACTGACAAAAGATCTACAAACTGCTATACAGTTTTCAAGGTAAGTTCTGAGGGGATTTGACTGACCTTATCAGACACAAAAGTTATGTTTTTTTGTCATATAGGTTTTGGTTCATCTTGCTCTTCAGAAACCAGCAGAAAAGTATAAAAATAAGATACAAAAATCAAATCCATATTAATATGCTGAGATGTGAATGGCTCAAGTCAACAACTTCTGACATTGCCAGTCCTACAGACAACCCACTACTATTATGGACTACTGGATTGCATTGGATTATTTTGCTAAATTCATGCACCTACAATTTTAAATAGCAATGGAATGCCCATCTCTGACAAAACTAAACAAAAAAAGGGATATAAATGAAGGACCATTTTGTGTCTGTATATACAAAATAGTTAGGACAGATATACAGCTATTTTCTTCTAATTCAATGGGAAGAAAGATTTGCACTAATAGTGTTTGGACAGGATATAATTTCTGCATCTTGTACTATGAATAACCACTACAAAGGCAACCATATGTAATGTATTAATTATTGAAACTGTCCTTTTAATCAATTTTGAAACTGTCTAATTTCTATTTTTCTCAATAAAATTAATAAAAATAAAGAAATTTTTAAAAGAACTGAATTACAAAGGAATATATATATATATATATATATATATATATATATCTCATACGGGGGAGAGCTACAGATAAAGAATGAAGTAAGAGGACAGCAATGCTGTTAAATTTAGATCTACTTAGGTATGTGGAGAAAAGGAATGATTATTCAAACAAATATTTCTTTTTTAAAATATGATTTATTTATTTATTCATTTCATTTATGTATTTGGTACAGGGTCTCTCTGCACAGCTCAGGCTTGTAGTGAGCCTCCTGTTTTCAGCCTTCCCATCACTGGGAATACAGGTGTGCATCACCACTCCAGGACTGGGTCACTGATTCAGTATGCCTGGGGGTGGGGCTGGCATGTGGGACTGGGGATTGAACCCTGGTCTCTGTGCTTGCTAAGCTATCTCTCTTGCCCTCATCAAATATTTCTAATGCATGCGAACTTACAACCTTGCTAATAGGTACACTATCAGTTTTTATTTATACTTGCTGGAAAATACAATGTGAAAATTAGAATGCAAATGTGAGATCAGCTTCTGCTCATAGCACAGAGAAATGGGATCATTAATGAGTTCATAAAAACCTCAAGTGTCAATCTGCTCCTGAGTCTTAGCTTAAACACGGGGATAATTTCTTTCAGGGAAGTAACATGTTTCATCTTTGAATCACAGCTCTAAAGAGATACATTAAATGATGAAAATTAGATACCTAGTTTCCTTCAAAGGTAAAAGATGACATACATGTAAATACTAACATGTCCTTGTAATTGAGTAACCTTCAGTTTGATTGAAAGTTATCACAATAAATGAAAGATATATTTTAATTTACCACCACAGTATGAGTTGTCGGAAAATTAACTTGTTTCAGAGAGTTCACACTTGCCTAACAGTGTTTATTATCTGTAATTAACTATGCTTTAGAACATTCTATTTTTTATTTTCCTATGTCAAGATATCTAGAAAATGCAAAGGTAAAAAATCATTGGATACAGGTGACTGTATTAATGTTGAAGCAATGGAAATTATTATTATTATTTTTTTTATTTATTTGAGAGAGAGAGAGAGAGAGAGAGAGAGAGAGAGAGAGAGAGAGAGAGAGTGGGGTGTGTGTGTGTGGCCAGCTCAGCCCACCAGGGGGCGGGGCTGGCTGGCATGTGGTGCTGGGGGATTGAACCGCGGTCCCTGATGCTTTGCCAAGCTTGTTCTAAGTAGGTGCCTTAGACCACTGAGCCATCTCTCCAGCCCAATGGAAATTATTATACAGATACAAATGTCCAATCCTAATGATGAGTTGGCAACATATAATACTGTTCACTTGAAAGCTTATTGGAAAGTATTTTTAAGTGAGCAAAAAATGAGTTCTACAAAACAGCCTTCTTTAATTTTTTATCACATAATTTCTTTTATCATCTGTCTACTAACTTGAAGAATTTATCATACCATTCTCACACATCACATTGTTCTATAGGTTTATTTCATAGAAGTATTTCAGATCTTTCTACATATTGTCTCAATTTCCACCAAATACACTTTACCTGAAACCATTATCATTTCAATGTTCCTTCCTCTGCCTCTTAAGCTGAAATGACTATGTGCTACCAAGTCCTGCCGATGTCATAATTTATTATGCGTAGAAGCTTAGCACTTTACTACTTTACCCAACTTAATTTCCTCTGAACTCAGACTTAGAGATTTTATTTTTATACTATCAAAGGAACCATTTAATGTTTTCCTTTGCAAAAAACTCCTATTTGCCTTCAATGATTGTATGTGAAAATACGAATGAATGTAATAAGCACAATGAATATAAAATGAGACTGTTCTTTAAATTCAAAAGTATAAACTAGGTGCAAATGGCCTCTGAACAAGATTTGCATGCTATCACGGAAGCAACTCACTGCTCTGAAAGTGGCTCCACCTTATCTTGATGAATAACTTCACTAATGATAAATTATTAAAATTAGAGAATTTTAGAAATTAGATCAGAATACTGTTGTAACATGTGAAAAGTATCATGATGAACCTCAAAATTTTGCATAATTATTATGAATTATATTTTGTACAATGAGTATGAGGTGGATCCAGCTCACTTTCTTTCAGTCCTGACATGTGCTGCCCATCTACTCAGCACCTCATAGGCCACACACTATGCCTATGTATGATGACTGAATTTTCTTTTTTATTACTACATAACAATTTTTCTAGTTAAGAGAATATGATAATCAACATGCTAAGAAACAGAACACACATTAAGAAAAAAATTAAAAGAGGAAAACATTTCCTATCGCTGTAGAGATATTTCAAAGTATAAAAAATTGTAGGCAGGCTCTAAAGGGAAAGTGTGGTAAACCGATCAAACACAGAACTTTCTAAATAAGTGTACAGCAAAGAGCTTAAATAGAGACTTTTGGTATGGTTTGGGGGCTCCAGGAAGGTTAGAGAACTCCTTCAGGCGTAAGGATTCTCTGGGAGTAGAAACCAACGCTTCCACCAGACAGCCCATATTTATTCGGTATTCTAACAAAGGAAGAAGTCTCTGAGGAAAGGCCGAAACTGAGCAAAACCTTGGGAAGTTAATTTAAAGACTTTCCTGGGAAGCATGTTTTGTCTTTTTAGAGAAATGCTTGACCTGTAAGGTAGGCAGCTTCATTGCTCTGGAACAGGGAGCATCAGCAGCTTGTGCCCTCTGCAGCCTCAGCTATGGTGTTATCTTGCCTTCAGAGCACTGTGAAGATGAGTTTTTCCAGAACAGCCAAAGGTCCCTTGTCGGTCAGCAACTTGATGATTACATAGCCTGGTGTCTGACAGAAAACACATAACTTAGAAATAAACCATTCAGAGTAAATCTAAAGCAACTGTAAAAATCCAAAATTTTACCACTAATAATTAATAAATGCAAATCACAAATAAAAATTTCCATGAAAAATGTGTTTTGATTTTTCATACACTCAACTGAGAATTTTAATGGAAAACTTAAACTCAAGGAAGGATTGATGCTTTTT
>NW_004524778.1:3856284-3893222 GCF_000260255.1 Octodon degus
GTTTTAAATTAAGTTGTCACTGCTCAACTGTGGTCTAAAAATGTTATATGAAAAATTCCAAAAATAAATAATACATAAGTTTTAAATTGAAAGCCTGTCTGACCACTTATTAAAATCTTGTGCAGTGCCACACTTCTCTCAGTACTGCCTGGAACATAAATCTTTACTTGTCCAGCATATGAACTGTGTATGTGCTACTCACCTCTTAATTAATTAGTGGCCATCTCTTTACCAGATTAAAGATAGAAAGGTCATTTGTTAGCCTTCCTCCCAATGGAGTAAAGTGCCCAGAAGGCACAATTTAAAGGAGAGGTTCATTTGGATCACATTTCAGAAAACTTAGTCCATGCTGGCTTGGCTCCAACAATGAGATGGCAAGGTGGATGTGTAAGACAGAGGAAAGCTGCTCAATGAATGACAGTAAGGAGCAGAGAAAGAGGGAAGAATCAAGAAGAATAATGCAGATTTCCAGGTCTCTGCTCCCTCCCCATTGGTCCACATCTAATCAGATATCAACTACTGATGTGCAATACTTTGGAGAAATGTTTTAGATCAACCTATAACACACTATCCCTGGATTTCAAAAGTCTCATTCCATTTTACTACACAAAATGCATTTAACCCATTTCTAAAGTGTTGCCAATGTCTTGGACTCAAGTAAAGTCTCTATCCCAAGTGAAACTCTTAGCTCTGAGGTCCTTTAATGCCAAGAAATGAAGTTGATGTGCATAAAATACATGCAGAAAAAATTTCCTATTTTAAACAGGTAGAATAGGAGAACAGAAAGTAATCAGGAAAAAAACAGTGACTGCAACACTGCAGGGAAAATATTAAAGCCTATGCTCTCTGTCCCCAGCTGAAATAGGAGATGCTGAGATATAAAAGCCAAAATCCTTGGGCAGCTCCACTGCTACATCCTTTCAGGTTGCAGCACACAGAGCTTCTCTCATGAGCTGGGTCCACCCAATCCCTATGGCTTTCTTCAAGGGAAATTCCACATTTCTGGCACACCTTGGTCTGTTCTTTATGGGTGATTGTGGTTGGAGCGCAGAGCAGTGATAGAACCTGCTGGTAAATATCAGGCTTTGGATGCTTCTGCTGGGAAAAAGGACTGATTTGGCTGTTGTGCTCCAGACAATGTGTGTTGTGGCTTGGCAGATAGTTTGTCTCCCTTTTGATTGTGTCCAGAAACTTTTCCCAAAACTCAGATTAAGGATGGAGATCAAATTATTCTGTCAGAAGAAATTTCAGGGCAGTCTAATGTTGAGACAGTGGTATGGTATTTTGGGGGGCATTTAGCCAGATTTATGTTATGAATCAAAAGCTAAGAGTCCAGCAAGATGATTTGAATAATTGAGTTTGGCCAGAAATGAAACTCCAGTAAGCTGTGGACTGTAAAGATAAAGCAAAAGAGATCTTGGTTGTGGAGAAGGAACACGAAAACTTAAAAGATGGCCTGAACGCATCACAAGAAGCAACAAGTCTCTACCTTTTGGGGCTTCAAAATTGTAAAAGTGAAAATCTTTGCCTTGAGGAGAAAGTCACAGAGCATTTTGTTTCAGAGTGCCAGCAGCAGACATATCAGGTTCCAGAATGGTGGCAGCATAGATCATTTCTTTCTTTTCAGGTTCAGAATGCTAAATGAGCCAGCAATCCAGGCACTGGACCTCTACAGCCAAGAGAGAAGAAAGATCGGTGGATGCTCAGCTGAGAGTGGACCTCAGCATCATTCACTAGGTGCCGGATTTAGGCACACGCAGAATGCAAGAGTTAGGAGGTTAGAAGGCTTCCCCCAGATTTTAAAGGATGCCCTGGGATGCCAGGCAATGTACCACTAAGAAAAAAGATTGTCACATGGAGATAGTGAAGATAAAGGTGCACCGGAGACCCATGAAGTTTGGAAAAATCAAGAGCATGAATCATCTAAGGAAAGCAGCAAGGATTGAGCAGAGCAGACCAAAGAGAGAAACCCTGGGAGCTAAAACCATCGGAAGTGCCACAGAGGCCGAGCCATGTAAGTCCATTGGAGCTCCCAGTTGAACACAGATTACTTCAGGTGTTCCACATGAGATCATAGAACCTAATGTTTGCCCTGCTGGATTTTGAACTTGCTTTGGTCTCATTCCATTGTGTCCCACTGTTAGCAGCTTTTGGAATGGTAATGTTTCTCTCCTGCTAGTAAATATTTTAAGTGTTTATATTTTCATTTGTATAAGGGCTCCCAGCTAAGAGTTTACCTGAGGTCTTGGAGGAGACTTGGGACGTGGACTTTTCAGCAACGCCAAAACTGTAAGGACTTTGGCAGCTTTTAGAGATAGACTAACATGCCTTTAGCATAAAGCGATGTAAAAGGAGACTTTGGAAGTCCAGAGACTGTGGTTTGTGTCTAGATATCCCCCAAGGCCTCATGCAGCCAGGGGTGAGCTTCTAGAATTTTTGATTGATTCATGGTATAATGCTGGGTTTGTGAGTATGAGTGTGACGCCTATCCTGGGCAGTTTACTCACTGCTTGCTCCTCTTTTTTGCTCTCATTGCTTTTGCTGTTTTCTGCCTCCATGAACTGGTACCCTTCACCAGGCCACTTTTCCTTGGAGCCAGTTCAGTTTGGACCAAATAACCTTCACAAACTGTGAACTAAATAATCCATTTATTCCTTAATTTTGGGGTTGGGTACTTTGTCACAGAAATTGATAAAAAGTAATGAACACATACAACCGTGAAAGTCATTATAGACAGGGAGATAGCCCAGTGGCACAAGTGTCTTCCAAGAAAGCACAAGGTACTAAGACCAATCCCTGGTTAAAAAAAAAAAGTAAAAGAAAAAAGTCAGTATAGATTCATTTAGTTCCTCTGAGAGATTGATTCCGGAGTATTTCATTTTTTGGATGTTAATGTGAATGGTATTGTTTCTCCAGTTTGTCTCTTGGTGGGTTCATTGTTTGCATACAAAAATGATATTGATTTTTGAGTGTTCACTTTGTGTGCTGCTACATTACTGAATTTGCTGATTAAATCTGCCAGTCTCAGGGGCAAGGGATGTAGCTCAGAAGCATGAGCACCTGCCTGTGAAGCACAAGGTCCTGAGTTCAATACCTGGTACTGCCAAAATAATAATAATAATAATAATAATAATAATAATAATAATAATTTTGGGGTCTTTTATCTAGAGTATCATGTCTTCAGGTATTCCACATGGGATCATAGAACCCATTATTATCTGCAAATAATGATAATCTCACTCTATAATTTTCAATCATTACTTCTTTAATTTCTCTCTCCTGTTTAATTTCTCTGGCTAATGTTTCTAGAACTATATTGAATAGGAGTGGTGACAATGGACATCTTTTTAGTATAATGTTGACAGTTGATTTGTCCTAGATGGCTTTTGTTAGGTTCAGATATATACCATCTGTTCCAATTTTCTGTATGGTTTTTATCATCAATGAGTGTTGGGCTTTTTCAAAAGTTTTTCTGCATCTATTGAGATGACCATGTGGATTTTGTCTTTGGGTCTGTTGATGTGGAGGATTACAATTATGAATTTGTGTATATTGAAACATTCTCCAATGCCTGGGATGAAGCCCACATTGTAGTGTTGCATAAATTTCCTGATGATTTGTTCCATTCTCTTTGACAGTACATTATTGAGGTTTTTGCATCTATCTTTATTAGTGACATTAGCCTATAGTTCTTTTTTAATTGGTTCTTTTGCTTCCCTCCAAGAAGGACTTTGAGAGAATTGAATCAATTTCAATTTCCTTGAAGAGTCTGAGAGAAATTGGAATGAAATCTCTCTAATTTTTTTGTAAAATTCAGCTGTGAATCCACCAGGACTTGACTTTTCTTTCTTTGTATATTTCTTATTACATTTTCAATTTTGATTCCCGTTAGTAGGTTATTCAGAGTCTATGTCTTCTTGACTCAGCTTCCACAATTCATGTATATCTAGGAAATTGTCCATCATCTCTGTGTTTTCCAAAAGTAGGTATTGATCATCTTCTAAATTTCTATAGGATTTTTAGGAATTTTTCCCTTTTGTTTACTTATTGCATTAATTCAAGTTTTTCTTTCCTTTTTTGATAAGGTTGGCTAAGGGTTTATCAATTTTACTTATTCTTTCAAGGAACTAACTCTTTAATTCATCATCTTTGTATTTTTTTTCATCATCTTTGCATTTTTTTAATTTCCATTGAGCTCATTTCTGCTCTGACTTTTATAATTTTCTGCATGCTATGGGCTTTGGACTAGAATAGCTTTTCTTTTTCTAGAAGCCTGAGATGTAACACAAGATCATTCACTTGGGCTTGTTCTGTTTTCCTAATGTGTGAACTTACCACTATAAATTTCTCATTAGACAGTTTTCATTGGATCACACTGGTGCCCACATATTGTATCTCTATTTTTCTTTAATTGTAAATATTTTTAAATCTCTTATTTATTTATTTATTTATTTATTTGTATTTAGAACAGGATGTACAGGGTGAAGAGGGTCTCACTGCATAGATCAAACTGGTAGTAATCCTCTTGTTTACAGCCTCCCAAGTGTTGTGATTACAGTTGTACACCACCACACCCAGTGTCAATTGCCATCTGAGCATGCTGTGGGGGCAGGGCCAGCATGGCAGGCCCTGGGAATTGAACTCCTGGCTCCTGCGTCTCCCTAAGCAAGCGCTTTAATCTGGTGAGCTCTTTGGCTGGCCCTTTAAATCTCTTCTTTAATTTGATCTGCAACCCACTGTTTGATCAGCAGATTGTTATTTAAATTTAGTATGTTCGTTGGGTGTTTGTGTTTTCCTCTGTCAATAATTTCAGTTCCATGGTACTATGCAGATAATATACTTGTGATAATGTCAGTTCCTTTGCAGTTATTAAATCAATCATACAAAAGAAATAAATTATTTATACAGTGAAAATTATAGTCACCTGAGAAAATAGAACAAAGATGATTTCAGAAAATGGAAATATATCCCTTGATCCTGATCCAACATTATACAAATGTCCACTATCTCAAAACTGTTATACAGATTCAGAACAATCTGAATTAAAATACCATTGGTATACCTCATAGATCTAGAGAAAACATTCTTAAAATTCATCTGGAACTAGAGAAGACCAAGAATAATAAAAGCAATCCTGGGCAACAAAAGAAAGGCAGGAAATATTACAATCCCTGACCTGAATTTAGACTACAAAGCTACTGTGATAAAATCAGCATGGTACAGGCATAAAAACAGACTTAAGAATTATGGATGAAAAGATTCAGACACAGCTACAAACACACTCAGCCAACTTCTCTTTCACAAAAGGGCAGAACATATTCAATGGTAGAAACATAGCCACTTTAATAAAGGGTATTGGAAAAACTAACTGGCTTTCCACATGCTGAAGGCCAAAATTAGACCCATTTGTATCATCATGTACTAAGCAAAAGACAAAATGGATCAGAGATTTGAACAATAAAACAGAAAAACTGAATCTTCTGCAGGAAAATGTGGGTAGAAATCTTAAAGACATAGGAATAAGTAGAGAGTTCATGAACAAAGACCCAACTACACAGGAAATCCTTCAAAGAATCAACAACTGTGATCTCATCTTTTTGAAAAGTTTCTACACCTTAAAAGAAATCATTAGTAAAAACAAAATCCACAAATTGGGAAAACCCCTTAGTGCACTGTGTCCCAGATATAGGACTTCCATCTTGAGCATATGAATAATTTGAAAAAGGTCAGGCACCTTATATCAAAGAGCTAATCAAAAAAATGGACATCTGAGTAGAATATATACTGCTCAGATAAATAAATGCAAAAGGCAAAGAAAACTTGTTCTACATCATTGGTCATTCACCAAATGAAAACAAAACAAAACCAACACTGAGATTCCCAGAATGAATGATTATCATCAAGGAATCAACCAATAACAAATGCCTGAGGGGCTGAGGGGATAAAGGAACACTTCTCCACTGTTGGTGCGTGTGCATCCCGGTACAACCACTATGAAAGTCAGTGTGGAGATTCCTCAAAAAGCAAAGATTGGAGGTCCCATTCAAGCCAGCTATTCCTCTCCTGAATATTTTTCCCGAACTAAAAACATCACACGGCAGTGATTTTTGCGTACTCATGTTTATAAAAGAGCAATTTATTATAGCTAAATCTTGGAAGCAACCTAAATGCACATCAATTGAGGAAAGGATAAATAAGAGGTGTTATTTTAGCACAATGGACTATTACTCAGCTTTGAAAGAGGACAAATTTGAGTCTTTTATCAATAAATGCACATAACTGGAGAAAATATTCTTAAGTTGGCAAACAGCACATTGTCCCCTTAGTATAAGAATGTGAAAGAGGAAATAAAGTCTGAAGGGTATAACAGCTACTGAAAAAAGGGAATAAACCTGTTCAAAATGAAGAAATTACTGAGATTAGGAGAATGAAAGGAGACAGAGTGGGGGAAGAGATATATCTATGTATGTAAGCAGGGTTGTTTGGATAATTGTACTGTGGATTTCTGATAATCTATCAAAAGAAACAATTAATGCTTATTTTTGTCTGTTTTTCATTTTTCTTTCTTCTTAATTTCTTATAAATTCATTGTCCTTTTTTTCCAATTTTCGTGCATTAATCTGGTAATCTGACCATCTAAATTGAAGACATTATGCAATAGAAATACAATAATGCAAATATTATTTTGTTTAGTGAAATTCTGTATTTCTAAGTTTTTCTCTTTTATTACTAGTTTGTATACTCTTTAAGAAATAAAAAATAAAAATATATGGCTTAATTTATTTGTACCTTTTGCAAATTAATAAAGACTTTTCTTTTTGTGTGTATATAAAGATTTGTTTCAGAGAAAATGTCCCTGATATAAAAACAAACATAATAGTAAAATATGGTATATTCATTCTTCTGTATTGTACTTACAAAATTAAAACATCTACTAATTATCTTGTTTTAGGGGCTTGGGAGATAGCTCAGTAGAATAAGCGCTTGCCTGGCAAGTGCAAGGTCCTGAGTTCAATCCCCAGTACTACAAAAAATAAAATAATAAATAAATAAAATAAATAAATAAATAAATATCTTGGTTTGATGATTAAATGCCATGTTCACATATCAATACCATATCCCTTAAAACCATGATTAATTATATTTATTTTTAAATACATAAAAGGATATAAACAATTTATGAGTTAGAAGACATGAATATACTATCATAGTTTGATTGTTCATTTTTATTTTGCATTTATTTTATTTATTTAATTTTTTGGTACCAGCAATGAAACTCAGGGACTTGTGCTTCCCAGGCAGGCACTGTACAATTGTAAATTGGAACACATTTTTTCTATGTAATTGATACATTCTTCTTCATGAATTTTAATTTTGTTTCTGATTACACTCAGAGCAACATTTTACAAAGCAGGTGGCTGGTTGAGATGATTATATTCCTAAATATATGTTTATACAATACAAATGGAAGGCAAAAATGATTAGATATGAAAATAAAATAATCAAAGTCACTTTAAACTTCCTTGTCTCATTGACTTCTGTGAAGGGAAAGCACTTGTTAGGTCAGTTAAATAGTTTTCATTTATTATTTAAAGAAATTATGTTAAATATTATGTTAATTATGTTCTAAATAAACTGTGTACAACACACACATATTCTTTTGCAACTTAATTATCAAGAAACAAAAAAAGGTAATTACATAATATTAGTTTAATTAAAAGTTATATAGTTCCTATTCCCAATGTGTAATAAACAGTAGTGCAGTGTCTTTACTGTATTAGTGTTCCCACATACATTAGAAAATATCACACAGAGAGAAAATATTCTCTCAGGCTTTCACAGAGAGCACATTGGCCAAGCAATGGCCATGACTCATCCACATGGCTGACAGACAAAGGTTCTACAATCTAAGGTACAGGATCTCAGGATAAATCCTGAGGGGATTTCACTGACCTTATCAGACCCAAAAGCTACAACTCTTGTTGCATAGGTCCTGCTTTACCTTGGTCTTAACCATCCAGCAGAAAAGTATAAAAACAAAATATAAGAAGTAAAGCCATGCTGTTATGCTGAGCTGAAGGGGACTCAGGTCAACAATTTCTGACATTGCCAGTCAAGCGGAAGACCCAATCTATTATGGGCTACTGGACTCTTTTAGAATATTTTGCTGAGTTTATACACCTATAATATTCAAATAATGGAACTTAACCAAAATAAGGGTATACAGATGTATGTCCATTTTGTATCTGTGCATTCAAAGTGGTTAGGATAGATATATAGTTACATTATCTTAATGAATAGAGTGATTTGTTCTAATGGAATTTTTAAATAGGATATCATGCCCTCATCTTGTACAGCAATTAACCACTAGGAAGAATGTATGCAATGTGTTAATTATTGAAACTGTCCTACCAATTTGATTTGAAACTGTCTCATTGCTATTTGTTTATCAATAAAATTATGGAAAAAATAGGATACATATACAGCTACTTTCTCTTAATTCAATGAGAAGAAAGATGTTTACTAATAGTGTTTGGACTGGATATCATGTCTGCATTTTGTACTATGAATAACTACTACAAAGACAACAATATGCAATGTATTGACTGTTGAAACTGCCGTACTAACCTGTTTTGAAACTGTCTCATGCTATTTGTTTCTCAATAAAATTAATAAAAAAAGAAAAAAAACAACATATCACTAATTTATCTTGACACAGCACTTGATGTTGATGACTACCTTTGATTATTTAAACATAACTAATGTAAACTATCACATTATTGACAATAAAATCTTTCTTTCTTTCTTTCTTTCTTTCTTTCTTTCTTTCTTTCTTTCTTTCTTTCTTTCTTTCTTTCTTTCTTTTTTCTTTCTTCCTTTCTTTTTTTCAGAACCAGAGATTGAACTCAGACACTTCTCCTTGCCAGGGAAGTGCTTATTCCACTGAGACATCTCCCTGGCCCCGACAATAAAATCTTGATATTATACTTCACTAATGTGAGCCTATCATTTCCTAAGTAAGTTATTCTTTGGAATTTATTTAATTTTGTATTTAGCTCATATACCAGAGTTGATTTATAATATTTTTGTAGTCAATAAATTAAAGTTTCCTACTAAGACAGAATAAATAAGAATAGAATACAGCTCAAAAATATTGATACAGGGGCCGGGGAGATGGCTCAGTGGACTAAGTGCTTCCCTGGCAAGCACAAGGACCAGAGTTCAATCATAGGTTCTGCCAAAAGAGAGAGAGAGAGAGAGAGAGAGAGAGAGAGAGAGAGAGAGAGAGAGAGAAAAGAAAAAGATGTTGATATTGTCTACCATGCAAATATCTTGCCAGATGTAATAGAAATTATATACAGCTATTATTAACATACTTTATGGGATACTATCTCACATTTTTGAGGATTTTATCTTAGTGGTGCAAAGTGAATATTGACATAATCTTTAGTTTTAAATTATATTGAAAGTTTCATTAACAAATGACTTAAACTTTTCTACATTTTTCTGCTGGCTACTCTTTATTATTGTACTTTATCTAGAAGAAAAATACATTGGTACTATATTTAAGCACATGAAAATTACTAGAACAAATGCAGTTTATTCCTTATGATATATCGAAAGGAATGTGGCATCCTTATTAAATGTAATAATACCTACAAGTTATTTATATATGTAGATACACATAAGACATAATAGTTACATGTAATAATGATTGTGTTTACTGGTATTGTATTATATTTGAGGCACCATTCTAAGCCCTTTCACATGTGAGAGCATTAAAATAATTGTCTGGCAAATACTTGGGTTTGATAAAGATGGGTTGATTTCTCTCTTTTATTTAAAGTCAAAAGGTCAAGCACTTGCATTACTTATCTTGCATGAAGTTTATATCTGAACAGCAGTATAACCTAAAAGAATGTCAGGGTCGTTATATTGTACAATCAATTATTACTTTTACCTTAAGATGGAGCACATTCCTTCTGCCAGATCTAAGACTTTTGTGTCAATAGCTGCTTTAGTACCATTTTTGAGGTGACTTTGAAAGTGGAAGCTCTGTGGTCACCATTTGATCTTAGCAAACAACTGTAAAAGCCACTTATCTTTTCTCTGTATATATTTTATTAATTCCACATATGTACAAAATAAAACACTTTCAAAATAATATTGTTGGTAAAGAGATTTAATCTGAACTGCACAGAATATTTTGCTTCCCCAACAATTATTCATCAAATTTATTCAAGGAATTTGAGTTTTTATTCATTCCTTATACCTATTCAAATATTTATGTTTTATTCAAGCACCATACACATTACAATTGAGAAGCAAAAGAAGGAAGAA
Organism: Octodon degus; assembly: GCF_000260255.1. Classification (NCBI taxonomy): domain Eukaryota; kingdom Metazoa; phylum Chordata; class Mammalia; order Rodentia; family Octodontidae; genus Octodon; species Octodon degus. Next base: position 3,866,626 of record NW_004524778.1, read on the forward strand.
GAGCAAATACATCAAAAAATCACATGTATTCAGAAGCAATATTTGTACTTCACAGAAATAACAGCTCTTAGCTCCACTGAGAACAATTCAGTACAAGTCTGTATGTATTGACTTGATGAAAGCTTAAGGTTTATATTTGTGTTCGTATTATAGGAGAGATACTTAAAATGTATCAATTTTTTCTATTATACTTTTCAGATTTTATTTACTCTTTCAGGTTCTTTCACTAGTGAGACAATACGATGTTTACACATGTAGGTCTGATTTATTTCATTTATGAGTATGGACTCTAGTTGCATCCACTTACAAATAAAAGTCTCCAGTTTATGTTTCTATAGTTAAGTAATACTCCACTGTGTACAAATACCTCTTTTTATATTCAATCCTCAGTTGATCAGTATTTTGGTTGTTTCCAAGATTTAACTATGACAGATTTCACTACTATAAACATGGGTAGTCATATATCGCTGTGGAATGTTTTTTGTTCTTCTGGAAAAATACACAGGAAAGGAATAGTTGTGTTGAATGGGACCTCTCATTGCAACTTTTTTGTTTGTTTGGTGTTTTTAGAAACCTTTTTAAAAGATTTATTTATTCATTCATGTATTCGGTACATGGTCTTGCTACATAGCTCAGATTCATAGTGACCCTCTTGTCTCATCCTCCCTAACACTGGGATTACAGGCATGTACCACCACGCTCAGTTTCAGTGGCCAACAGAGCACAAGGCTGATTTGGCATTCAGTATCAGGGAATGAACTTGGCTCCTTGTGCTTACCAGGCAGGTGCTTAGATCACTGAGCTATCTACCTGGCCCTCTACCTATAAGTCTACTTTTCAAGGAATCTCCACACTGATTACTATAGTGGTTGTATGAGTCTACACTCTCATTCGCAGTGCAGAAGGAAGAGTTCCTTTTTGCCCATAGACACACTAGCATTCTTAATCAGTTGATTTCTTGATGGAAGCTGAGTGTTGTTTGAATTTGAATTCCTTGAATGATGAGTGCTATTAAACATTTTTTCATACATTTACTTACCAAGTTTATGTTCATCTCAGATGCTCATGTTTTGAATGGGTCTTTGAATATTGGGGGCTTGATTTTTTTTAAATTCTTATATGTTCTAGGTAGAAGTCCTTTGAGTGACAGCAGGCTAAATTGTTTTTCCAATTAATGAGGTTTTTTTATTCTGTTCATGATTTCTTTTATGTGCAGAAATTTTTCAAAATGATGAGATCCTAGTTGTTGATTCTTTGAAATATTTCCCATGTAGTTTGGTATTTGTTCATGAACTCTCCACATACACTTTTATGTTCAAGATTTCTTCCTACTTTCTACTTCAGAAGATTTAGTGTTGCTGTTTTAATATTTAAATCCTTGATCCATTTTGACTTTAATTTAGTGCATGGTGATAGGTATCTGTCTACTTTTAGTCTTTAGCATGTGCAAAACAAGTATTTTCCATATCATTTATTAAGGAGGCTATCTTCCTTCCAAAGACATATCTAGACCCTTTGTAAAGATAAGTTGTCTGAGTATGTAGTTTGGTCTGCATCTTCTAATGTGTTCCACTGATAGTCTGGTCTATTTTTTTTGCCAGTACCCTGCTGATTTTATCAAAGAAGCTCTGCACTATAACTTCAATTCAGAAATTGTTGTGAATTTTGCCTTTTCTTTGTTGCCCTCAATTGCTTTTGATATTCTGGGCCTCTTCTCCTACCAGATGAATTTTAGGAATGTTTTTTCTAGATATATGAGGTATACTGATGGTATTTCAATAGCAATTGCAGTTTTCCTCTAACAAGTATATAGTGACATTCTTTATCTCTTTTAAACATTCTTGTTTTGAAGTGCACATTTTCTGCAAACAGAATAGCTCTCCATCCTTTTACTGAGTTCCTGTCACATGGAATATTGTTTTCTATGCTTTGACATTCAGTTTATGAATTTACTTTTGAGTTAACAATGTCCTATATATAGCACATTGTTACAATTTGTTTCCTGATTCACTCTGCCAGTCTACTTCATTTGATTAGTAAATTGAGGCCATTTACATTGATGGTTATAGCTGACATGTATTGGTTTACCTTCATCATGTTATTTTTCTTCTGTAGCTTCCCTACTTTTCCCCTCTGTTTAATTGATTTCTTTGCTTAGTAGTTCCTTTCTTGTTCTTGCAGCTGTTGTCATTTTTGTCTCTTTGTAGAAAAATTATCAGTACTCTGTAGGGTATTTTTAAATTTTTTTATTATTTTATTTTATTTTTTAATATATTTAGACAGATCAGACTTATAGTGATTCTTCTTGTTTTTCAGCCTCTCCAGTGCTGGGATTATAGGTGCATATCATCACATGCAGTCTCAATTGCTGCCTCAGCTACCCTGGGGGTGGAGCCAGCATGGCAAGCCAGGGATCCCACCCCCCAATCCCCTGCATGTACCTAAGCAGGCACTTTAATCTGCTGTGCCATCTGGCTAACCCTGTATGGTATTTTTTAATGGTCATAGTTGTTCCTTGTCATAGCAGTAAGTTTGAAAGATAGTTTTGCAGGGTACATCATTCTGAGTTGGAAGTTCTCTTTTTTTTAAAAAAAATTGCCTTTTAGTAAGGATCTACAGGGTCTACAGGGTCTCATTATGTAGATAGGGCTTATAGTGATTCTACTGTTACTCAGCATTCCAAAGAGCTGCAATTATAGGCACACGACACTTTGCCCAGTCTTAATCATCATCTCACAGTGCCCTGGGGATAGGGCCAGCCCGGCATATACTGGACATTGATCCCCAGCCTCTGCATCTGCCTAAACAGGTGCTTTAGTCTGCTGAGCTATTTGGCTGGCCTGGAAGTTGTTCCCTTATAGGACATAAAATACCTTACTCCAAGCTCTTTATAACTCGATAATTTTTATTCAGAAACTGTGATTCTGATGGGCTTTCTGTTATATGTAAAACTGTTTTTCTAACTGCTTTCAGTGGTCTGTTTTTGTGGCTGAATTTCTGGGATCTTGATTATTGTTGGTTTGGGTGTAGATTTAGTTTGATTATGGCTAATTGGAGTTGTATATGCCTCACTTATCTGTTAGTCAGTTTCTTCTCCCATGCTTGAGAACTTTTCTGCTACTACAGCTGCCAGTAGTATTTTCTGTAATTTGTTTTGACTCCTGATCTTGATACCTATCAGTTTTATATTGTTTTTCTTTACATCATCTTGCAATTGTTTTATTGTTATTTTGTATTGTTTAGTCCATGTTTCCATCTTTTTTGTGTTCTCTATTTATTCTATGTCTTCTTCAGATGCACTTAAAAATTATTTCATGATTATTGTCATTTCTCTTTTATGTAAGAAATTATTTATAATATGATTTCTTCTATAGCCTAATGGAGTTATTTCTCTACATCAGTGTTATTTTTCAGAAATTTCAAGTGTGTGATTTCCAAGTTTTTCTATGTCCTTGTCTCCTTGGCTTGTTCTGGATATGCTAGAACTCTGAGATTACTTTTGCTCCTTTGTTTTGACTTATTTTGTACCAGGAATTTAACCCAAGGACTCATGCTTGCCAAGTAAGTGCTGTGTTTTGACACTTTTAAAGCTCCCAATGCTCACCTGGCCCAGCAGAAATGGTAGCTTAGCAGGCTGCAGATCAGCAAGCTTTTGCGATGTTGGAGGGGTGGACTAAAGGTCTGCAAGGTTCCTACAACAGTGGTGTGGCAAAGAATGGCTCTCTAAGGCTCCTGCAATGGTCAGGAGAGTAGATTGCAGCTCAGCATACTTACATTGATGGTGGGAGTGGGGTTCAGAGCAAGAAAGAGTCCACCAAGGCCTCTTAGATATCTAGGGCTCAGCAATGGTAGGGTGGTAGGCTGAAGCTCAGCAAACTCTGTGTAGGTCCAGGAGCAGGGTGGGCCTTACAGAGGCTTCTGCAACTGTGTGTGTGTGGGGAGGGGACTGAAGCTCTAAAATGTATCATTCTTTCAAAGATTAAAGTGTCAAACTAATAAAAACTTCATTATAGTACATTTATATTCAAAGTACTTTAAAGGTAGTTTCCATTACCTCAATTACTTAGTTTTTGTTGTTGTTGTTGTTGTTGTTCTATAAGGTTAGTAGCATTTTTTCAATATCTGTGGGTACGGTTTTCCTTCATAGTTTATAGTCACTGTCCTCAAGAACAGAACTGATTTGGGAAGTAAGGCAGAATCGTTCTAATTCAAAACATGTTTTGAGATGACAACAGCCTGAAGGTCCCTGGTGACTCTATATTTTCTGTCAACTTTACCAATGTTTTACCTGATTGGCAATTTCATCTACATGCCATGTCATAAAATACAAATTTTTATGCTTGAAACTTTACACAATTGGATATTAGCAGCCCTAAAGATTCCTAAATATCCTGATTTTTTTAAAAAAAATAAGTTATTTGTGTATCACTTGTGAATGTATGCATGCATACAGCAAACAACATATGTAGCTCTCTCTTCTGGGGACAGAGTTACTATGGCAACAATGGCCTTTGATACTTGAGCATTCTGGATACTTTTATTCCTGACTAAAACATGATTTTAATTAACATTATTAGGCTAAATAAGATTCAAATGTAACCATGAAGCTGAGCCTATTCTTCTTGAGCTATGGAGTAATATTTTTACTTTATTTGTGTATGAAATTTTGAGACGACGTCTAATTCTTCACTTGACAGTAATGTGTATAAAATTAAATACAAGATCACAAAAACAAAGTGTAATGTATGCAACTTTAAAAGATATCGCCATTAATTTCTCCCAAATTGTGAACTCACCTTTTTTTTTTTTCCAGAACCAGGGATTGAACTCCAGACGCTTGCATTTGCCAGGGAAATGCTTATTCTATTGAACCATCTTCCCGACCCCTGTAAACTCAATTTTGAACTAATGTCATCATCCAGGAAGATAACTTAACATTTTGTTTTCATTTTTAGAAAAGGGTCTACAGTGTGTTCAGGGTGTCACTATTATCCTGGACTTATAGTGATCTGCCTGTTTACAGCTTCCCAAGAGCTGGGATTACAGGCATGAGCCACCACACCCAGTCTCAATCAGTCTCAGCATGCTGTGGGGGTGGCACTGGCTCTGCAGCCCCTGGGATCAGCACCCTGTCCTCTGCTCCTGCTGGCTTGCACTTTAATCCACTAAGCTATTTGGCTAGCCCATAACTTTCAATAAGCTGTCTACAAAGTCAAGGATATCATTTTCAAGTGACATTTTGTGTCAAACACATTATGCCAGCACTAAGCTGAATTGTGGACAATTGCATCATAATAAGAAAATTGGATTAAACATGGAACTAACCATGTCCAGCTGAACACACTGCATTTATTCAGTTAAAGCTGGAAGTAAACTTTAATACAACATGAACTAAAGGAAAATGTATGATCCTTAACTGTTATAAAATAGTTTGGCTTTATCTCCTAACACACCCTGAACACTGAACAGCTGAAGGAAGATCACGAAACTTTAGTTCCCCTAAGTCTCAGTAATTTATCAAATCTACAAATACTTCTCTTTTCTAACCTAAATTGGCCTCTTCATACTCTTTTGCACGTTGATCATTTCTATTTGGAAACCGTTATGCTTGGTTTGCGAACTCTTTCTCTTTCATTTCTCTTCCATTATTATTTTCGTATTTTTTTTCTTCCTTTATTAGATTCTTCTCTTTCTTGTCTCCTTTAATTTTGGAATTTCTGAAGGAAATCCCTGTGATCTCTTCTCCTAAGCACTATCTCTGGTCAGAAATTTCTAATGACTTCAAGTGTCCTCAGCCAGGTCAGCAGTCTGATGCAGCGTCTCAGTTAATTTTATTCGTTGCTGGGACAAAATACCAACATGCAAAATTAAAAAAGGAAAAGTTTGTTTAGCTCACAGGTAGTGGTTTCCGTCTGCACTCTGCAGGCTCCAAGGCCGATGGCAGCAATTCATGGAGTCAGAAAACAAGGACGAGCAGAGGAGGAGCAGCAGCTGGGCGTCCATCAAGCCTCTTGCTCTTCCTTCTGTGACATCTACAAGAGAGCGGCGATGGCTGCTGCGAAGATCTGAGCGCCCCCGAAGTGGCCCAGCTGCAAAGAAAGAGCTCCTCTAAGGAGCTGGCGCTGCGAAGTCCGGAACTCCTCCAAGAAGGCGGGGCCCGCATAAGTCTTCCTCAGCCCCTTTACTGCCATTGTTGAGCCGAATCACTCTAGGGAGCACGCTCCCCGCACCCTCCACCCGAGGGCATGGAGTCACCAAGCTGACCCAGCCAACCTTCCCACCTCTCAAGTTGATAGAATGTATTAACCACCACAGGCAGTCTACAAACTTTACCCGACAGTGACTCTTTGATGAATGATACAGGAAATCTCTAAAGGTAACCACTCAAAGTTATAAAATGTTTAAAGTACTTTATTAGCAAATATTAGCAGATATAGGGATAAATCATATGGGTAGCATAGTTTCAAAATTAGGATACATACAAATAATCTTTTAAGATTTGTGCATCTAGGTATGCAAGTATTAAAAATGCATACTGACGAGAAGCAGAAAACACTGTTACAACTAATGTATTTTAGAAAAGGACTTTATTTTATTTTACTTTTAGAAAAGGTACTTTAAAGAAATTAATACTACTCATTCAATTTTCCCCGCTGTCAGAGCCCACTGACTCCAGCTCACGGATGCAGTGCAGACTGTTTGCTGTAGTCCAGCTGCCTGTATTCAAATTCTTCACACTATAATGCTTGTAATGAACAATTTCTTGTCTTTCTCACTGGAAGCATTTTGAGAGTAAAAAGTTGTGTCTGTTGACATTATAAGTGTGTTATCAAGAATTAGTTTTTATTATTAGAAGAGACTTTGGTTTACCCTCCTATTTTTTCCTGAAAGAAATCTTCTTCTTTACAAGGAATTGCTAAAGAGACTATTCCTACTACAGATGTGAGATATACCACAGCCCAAGAGAGTATGACCACCTCTAAAGACTTTGACCTTCCCAATACACAGAATGAAACTATTGTTTATGGTCTCTTCTATGTCCGTCTTCAATTAAGCAGGCAAGCATCTTTATGCATCTAGTAAACCACATTAAAAATAGTCAAAAAGTTCTGAGTTAAGGAAGAGAGAGAAGATATTAATTGTGGTCATCTTTATTTACTATTATTTTGGTACTTGGAATTGAACCCAGGTCCCCATGCTTGTCAGGCAGGCACTTGGACTGCTGAGCTGTATCCCTGGCCCCTATAGGCATTTTTATATACGAATACTGGAGAAGACGAATTCGAATAGATAAGTCTGGAAAATAAAAGCATGAAGGATACTAGCCAACTTTGACCACAGGTCCCTCTAACTTGAAAAAGCAAAAGAGCAAAATGCTACTATTCCCCAGTAAATGTGCCTTCAAATAAAATGTAATTATTGAAGCCTACAGAATGATATTCTTTAATTTTCTCCTCTCTTTTCATGTACACAGATCCTGTGTTATGAAGCCTTTCAGAGTATAATTCCATCACGTACCCTCCCTGTGGAGCACTTAATGATCCATTGTAAAAAGCAAAACTGGGCACTGAGTAAGTAAGAAAACATTAAACAGGAAGAAAGGGTTAATATCGCAGCCTCAAGATTGCATCTGGTATTTGGAGTAAAATTGATATTTTCTGCTCAACATTTTTTCAATTTTTAATTTACAGACACTTGATTACAAGCAATGTACCTAATTCAAAAACATGAGCCAATTTGGAATTATAACTTGCTCTGCTGGATTTGTTTGCAAATAAAAGAAATAAAAGCAAGTAGAAAATAGAGTCATAATTATAGAAGACACTAAAAAACAGAGTAAAGATTGCAATATCATTTATGGGAATTAGAAACAGTTCTGTAACTAGCAAGCTGTGTCAAAATGCCTTAATAATATTTTAATTTTCTTCTTTGAACAGGAATTAAAAAAGTTTGGACTTGAGTTAGTCTTCCACTGAACAGTAATACCTGCACATGGTCCATGTCCAGATTTAAGATCCACATTTGGTTGTACTGAAAGAGAACTCAACAGCTAGTATATATTCTTCAACATGTTACCATAAGCATGGTATTAACTGGGTGAAATGAGCATTTCACCAACACTGGTGTCACGTGAATTTTACAGTTGACTGTTCAATCATGTGTACCAAAGAAAGATAAACCTGTCCTTTCCAAAGAAAAGACATGCATAACAAGGCTTATTACAAAACAAAATATACTCCTTGGCAGTTGTCCTGCATGATAGTGTTAAGTTGATTATTAAGAGGTCCATATCCTAAAGACATTTTAACTAGCTTAGAAAAAAATCTGGTAATTTTGTAATTATTTTAAGTATTATATTGTTACAGTGGTCCACTACAGTTTTCATTCTTAAGGAAAAATTTATTTTATTCTACTTTTATTCTGGATGCCATAATATATATCAAAACTGGTGTTTTTCTTAAAGACAATGCATTTAATTATATGTGTTATTTTAGGGTTTATGTTAATAAAATAATTATGTATTCTGTAAAATTAAAATATATCAATTATATGAGATCCAATGTGTCATACATTTTTCACTATAAACTACAGGAATCCCTTAATAGGAATCTCCTTCTTAGTTAGGCTTTTTCAGTTACTAAGTTAGCTCTTTCTGCTAGGCACCTCAGCAGACCAATAGAGAGAAACTTTCCATTATTTTATGTGCCATGAATGAGCAACACACTTCTCATTTTATATTCCAAAATATCCCAAGGTATTTCTACAAAATAGATTTTATTTCATTATTACATAAAAACTCCATTTAAAATAAACAGTTTCCTTAAAGATTTTTTAATCCAAATCTGAATTGATGGATCTATTGTCTGTCGCATGAGATAACATGATACATTTAATCTTTACTGTGTCTGAAACATTTAAGACTCAATCTCAGTGCTATTTCTATTAATTTTTATTTATTAAATTTAAAAATTCCCAATTTGTTAAAATAGGGCTCTAGCAAAATTGATATAAAGTGTGTGTTTTAATTAAATTGATACTGTATTTGATATATATTTCCAGAACCTCTGTAAACCTACATAACAATGTCTCCAAAGCTCTTGGTTTAGATTCTTAGAATCATAATTGGAGGTGGGAAAAGGCAGTATAATAGGGGTTATATTTCCTACTGAAATCACAATTTTCATCACCTCATAGGTATGGAGTGCACATGATTTCAGAAATGTCAAAGTCAAAGGAATAAAATTCTCGAGTTATTTTATGTTTCTGAGCTTAATTGTAGTGAAGAATGTCACAAATTAATTATATAACCCTTGGTTACTTGAAAGCATAGAAACATTTTATTTCCTGTTAACGCAGCTATTTTGGTGTGAATTAATCTTACCACATAATACATAAATCTGTCTCTGTTCCTGTCCTTGTCTCTTTTTCACTCCCATATTCTGAGTTACACTGCCACACACATTTACCTTCAAAGTCTACGCATAAGGCATTGAAAAAAGAGGAATAACTGTAATTATGTTTAAGAAACTTAAGTGTACTGATAGAAATAAATCAGGGAAAGTAAAAGTGCTTTGGAAATTATGCTTAAAGCCTCACAGAATGGAATCTTTTTCAGCAACTTTGATGTTAGACAGTGAGTGAATTCCCTTATTTTTAATGGCTCAGTTTCTTAACATATATAACATTTTAATTATATTCATCTTTAAATATTGGTGACAAAGTAATAAAAACATAACCTATCTCGTATTTAGTAATTAAGCATTGATGAATGTTGTTTTATTCCAGGCTCACTGAAGTCCAATCAGAAGAGTGAACAATGTCTACCTGTGCGCTGGAGATCTCACAGATGCAGGCCAGGGCCCGGAGCCCTAGGCAATGTCCACACGCACATCTACACCAGAGTTGGAGGATCTGTGCTAAAGGGGCCCAAAGGCCAGAGCTGGCAGCTCAAGGCTGAAGGTTGTGGGGTCTGCATGTGAAGCCAGGAGAAAGCATCCCGCAGGATGGCAAGGATCGATGCTCCCCAGAAGAAAGATAACTCCCAATGCTCTTTCAAAGAATGGTTACTGAAACGCCTCTAAAGAAAGACAGTGGTGATACTGCACCTTCAAGGAAAATCATCTGGAATCCTTTCCTCCTGTTATCCTTTTATTCTGTGCCAACAACAAGCCTCCTAAAGTGGCTCTTCCACACCCAGAAATATGCTGACTCAAATCAGCTGGGTGTTCCCAGCGCCTACCAACAAGTGTCAAATAACCATCACTACTATGCCACTGAGAAATACCCAGAAAATATGTTTTTCTTCTTCTTTTAAAGTGGAAATGATGCCACATTGAAAATGGGCTCTTCAGTTTTCAACGTTAACTTTTTGATAACAGAGTACAGTATCTACTGTGGACTCTCCCCCTAAGGAGACCTATAAAATACCCGGAAAGATACTGGCTCTCTTATCAATGTGGAAAGAATGCAAAGAGCATCAAATGGAAAGTATGCTCTCACGCGCCCAGCACATTTTGAATTCTAGTAGACCCCAAGGTCTACAGCACAGATCTATTGAAAGCACTAAGTTAAAACTTTACAGCCACACTGGGTAAGACTCTATTTGCCTTCTATACCATGTAAGTTTAGTTTCACCATTTATTCCATATACGTTTTAGATGGTCCAAAACAATCAAATATCTAACTCTACAAGAAATGGATTTTCCAGCAGTAAGAGACTGCATTATCAACTCCAGATAAAATAGCAATTTCCCCACGAACAAATGACACATTAGGGAGGAAGCTACTGTTCTAAATTATGCAACAGGAAGGAAAAAAAGTGCTGCAAGAAACCTCTAAAGCCAACAGTCAGAATGGACACTGCAAAATTACTTGCATGATGTACACACGGCTTGTAAAACTTGGTGGGATAACAAAATATTTTCAAAGTACTGATTACATCCACACATTGTATATAATATCCTCTGAAGGATTTGAATATATATGGAAAAGCATTGATGAGCACTGCGTGCCTTCAAATCTTTCATATTTCTTGCTGAAAGGCAACATTCACACAGCCCTTAAAGTAACACTGGCCCATGAAGATCAGTGTTTGCATTTGTAACTCTTCTGTATTTTAAAATAAACAGAAAAGTCTTTGTTCATAGTAAGTATGCATAGCTCATTAAATTAATTTCCTCAGATTCCGATTTACTAAAAAAAATCATAGTTTCTTATATTTTATTGTTTTAAAAGAAGACAGGAGTGCAAAAATTATATTCATAAAATTCTGCAAGTGATAACTTTTAGAAATTAATATTGGTTTAAGATATGTTACTTATCCATAAAACTGAAATTGTAACACTTAAAATATGACTTTTTTCTGTCTACTGTATTGTCAAAGTCAAAACTCAAATTTTGGCAAAATAGAATATTAGCGAACCTAGAGGGGATATACTTCACATATTTGCTCATGAAAGTATAAAATGCTTCAATCATTATTCAAAGAGTATTATGACCTTCTGTAACAGAATATGCTTTCCCCTTTGACTCGGCAGTGTAGCTTCTAGCATATTAATCTTAAGTACAGGAAGACAAAAGACCAAATCTATACACTGACTCACTTAATGTCATAGCAAAGATTAGAAACAGCTTAAACATATTGACAAATGTTTTGTTGGTTGTTATATTAAGAGAATACACATTGAAGAGTTGTACAGTTAAATAATGGAATTGCAGTTTCTCTGTACTATTTAAATGTAAAGTTGGCAGGTATTGGTAATTCTAAGGTATTTATTTATTTTTGTATTTAGTACAGGGCCTACAGGGTCTCACTACATAGATCAGACTCGTAGTGATTCTCTTTTCATTCTCCCAAGTGCTGGGATTACAGGTGCACACCACCAGCCCAGTATCAATTGCCAGCTCTGCTTGCCCCGGGGATGGGGGATGGCAGGGCAGGCCAGAAATGGAATCCCTGGGCCCTGAATCTGCCTAAGAAGGTGCTTTAATCCGCTGAGCTATTTGACCCAACCAATTCTAAGGTATTAATATTAGCTATAAGGTATATTAAAATACAAAGGAGCAAAATATTTTATAATACCAATTTTATAGTCTAGAATGATCCTTCAATATATACATTCCAAATTATGATTTTAAATATCTTTTGTATCATTAAGTTTCTAAATACTTTGACTTTGTCTTTTTTCATGGAGCTCACCATGGCTTTTGTAGTTTTTCCCAATTTCTTTGTACAATAAGAATTTGAACTTGAAAAAGAAACATAATATTTACTTTATGTATTTTCATATATTGTATACCAAGTGTATTTTTTTCACTGCATACAAATTTACCTTAAAAATACATTACACAATAACTAATCTGATGTCAATATTTATGAATAAGAATTTATTCCACTTTATATTTAATTTTTAGTCTATTGTTTTTCACTTATATTCTGTCCTTTCTTTTTAACTTGGCATGATAGTTTCTGCTGTTGACAAATACATTAGTAAATGTCATTACCTAAATAGCTTTTGTAAGAAGTACATTTTCGTAACTCTTCGTAATTGCTTTTTGATTGATTTAAAAATCATAATTAACCATTTTCTACTTGTCCAACCATGTGAAGTCTTCTTATTAAGAGAGAGGTCAGATTAAAATAATTTTCATTGTTTTGGCAAAAACAAGACAGTGACTCTAAAGAATAATAAACTCTAAATTCGTTTCTAACTTAAATTACTTTGGAGCAGACAAGATAGCTCAGCAGACTAAGTGCCTGCTATGGCAAGAGCAAGGGAGGGGTTCGATCCCCGGCACTACATGTCACTCTGGCCTCCCCCCATGGGTTGCTGAGCTGGCAGCTGAGTCTCAGCATGATGGCAAAAACCTGAAGTCCCAGCGCTGGGGTGGCTGAAAACAGGAGGATCACTGAGGTGTGTATTGAGACCCTGTACCAAATACATAAACATGCAAAAAAAAAAAATTTAAAAACTAGAAAATGGACCAGCCAGATAGCTCAGTGGGCTAAAACACCTGCTTAGGCAGAGCGCAGTTGCTAGGGTTGGATCCCCAGGTGCCAGTGCCGGCTTTGCCTCTGCAGTGGGCGGAGAAGGCAATTGAAATTGGGCATGGTGGCGTGGTCCTGTAATCCCAGCACTTGGGAGTCTGTAAACAAGAGAATCACTACAACTCCTAACAAATATTTCAAGTTCAATTCTTATTTCCCTGATGTTGGGAAGATTTATAGCAGTGAATTGGCAGATTTTTTTTTCAGAAATAATATTATCCAATCTCTGATCAAGGAATGTTTAAAAGATGTCTCCTGGAAATGTTGACCAACTACAGTGCTGTTAGGAAAAATCCACTGCCCAAATAAATCTGATCAATGTGGGCAGAAACAATGAGGAATGTTGAGTATTTATGTTGTGTTTATTATTTTTATTGTATCAAAAATTATTTTTTAATTATTTTATTTATTTACATATTTACAATTTCAAAACTGATTAATATTGCAGGGCTTGGGAGATGGCTCAGTGGAATAAGCACTTCCTTGGCAAGCTCAGGGGTCTGAGTTCAATACTTGGTTCTGCCCAAAAAAAAAAATCTGATTAATAGCACAGTTTCAATAATTAATACATTGTACATTGTTAACTTCTTAGTGGTAATCCACAGTACACAATGCAGACAGAATATCCTCTCCAAACACTATTAGTACAAATCTTTCTTCTCATTGAATTAAGTGAAATTAGCTGTATATCTGTCTAACTATTCTGTATATACAGATACAAATTGGTCCTTCCTTTGTAACCCCTTTTTTTGTTTAGTCCTGCCAGAGATGAGTATTCTATTGACATCTAAATACTACAGGTGCATGAATTCAGCAAAACAATCCAACACAGTCGAGAAGTCCACAAAAGTAGTGGGTTATATGCAGAAGATGTTGACTTGAGCCTTTCACAGCTGAGCTTATTAATATGGCTTTACTTTATATAACTTGTTTTTATACTTCTCTGCAGGATGGTTAAGACCATGATGAAACAAGAACTATATAACAAGAAATGTAACTTTGGTATTTGATAAGGTCAGTCAAGTACCCTCAGGATGTATCTGCAGTTTGCAAATCCTTTGTCAGTGTCAGCCATGTGTGTGAATCAGGGCCATTGCTTGACCAGTTTGCTCTCTGCAAAAGCCTGAAAGAATGTTTTCTCTCCATGTAACTCTCCTTAGGCACACTCTACATCATTGATCATGTTGCTCTGTGGCTCCATAATCTCCTTGATCAGAAAATTTGGGACACAACTGAGTTACATGTTGTTACAGTACAGGTTCTCCTATGTCCTGAGTCTTCACTGACTTTGAAAGGCTAAGGTCAAAATGTTGGCTGTCCTTGTAGCCCTTCTGTTTCTCTAATTTTTGGTCTGCAAACTTAGGTAGTTAACCCTCCGGAAGAGAAGCTTATAATTATCCTGCTACATATGCACTTGGGTTTAACTTTACTATCTGTCTGAATATCAAACATCTTAGGCATAACATGGAACAAGTATTTTCCATCAAGTATTGTATATCAAAAATTAGATAAGTGAATTTCTAATTATTAACATCAAAAATTAAAATATATAATGATCCAGGATAGTTTATTTAAATGAATACTTAAGTTTTCTAAATTACCAAACTACATCAATTTTACTTTGTTTGAACAAGACTGAGTTTTTCGTGGATAGGACAATATTTAGTTCAGCAATCCTTGTCATATATGCAGCAATACACAGAATAATATTTTAAATTATCAGACACCATTTGAAAAGGTAATATGTTCATGTTTTATATAAACAAGCCATTCCAATTTAAAGTTAAGGTTTATATGACTGATTTAACAAGTCCATAAGAAAAATAAAAAAGCATGAAAAGTGGGAGACAAAAAGTACTTCCTACTAAGTGGGCATTAGCATTTCAATCCTTTTGAGTGAATAATTTTTCCCAACACTAGGAATCTGCAGATACGTTAAATTTGCTTCTGCTAATAGATTCATTCATTCAGAACCACATGCCCTAGTAGCTAACATCAGAAATACAAAATCTTGGCAGAAAGTTATAAAGGTATTGTTTGTATCTGCAAAGTAATAGCATAAGACTTCACCATGAACCACCTTTTTTCTATCATTTGAGCTAGGGAGTTGCAGATCTCACAATGGACTCAGGATGAGAAGAAATGAAGACTGTTATTCCTGTATCTACATGTCGCCCAAACCTCATCCTTACTTCCATTGACTGGATCATGGGTGTAGACACTCATGACTGTATTTGTCCACAAATAGGTTTATACCTGGGTGTGAGGTTGGGAGATGAAGCCTGCTGGAGTGGTGTGGGTCATGATAGGTGTGACCTGGAAGAGTATACATCCCACTTTGTTCACTGGTAGCTGACTCTTTCTTCTCTGTCATGAGCTCTTTGCCCTCCAACATGTTTGTCTGCCATTCCACCCTGCCTGGGAGCCAGTCGATTATGGACTGAAACTCAACATATCCTGGACCAAGATAAACCAGTTCTCCTATAACTTGTGGGTGTTGGGTATTGTGCTTACTGATAGAAAAGCAACATAGACAGGGACAAGGATTCCTAGGTATATTTCTCTTAAAGACACACCCAACAGAATCAACAGCATTTTTATTTTTATTGGTTATCATATGAAAATTAGTTTCTTTTTTTGAGGTACCTTGGATTGAATTCAGGACTTTGTGTTTGCCAGGCAAGCACTTACTCTACTGAGCTATCTCTCAGGGCCCACCATCAAAATTTTGGTAACTAAAACATTACTTTTCACATGTAGATGATTTTGTCTGTAAAGAGAGTTAGGAAGCTGTGGTTGTGTTTCTTTTTCACATGCAGTGATCAAAGAGGAAAATGGTCTTCCTAGGCATTTAACCTATCCTGAATTAAAATCATACTTTAATTATTATAGTGTTTCAGGAAGTCTTTATAAAACAAAATATAGTCAATAGAAATTTTGTGATCTACAGATGTATAATAAGTATTTGCATTTGTTATATTCTTAAGTGATTTTTTTTGGAGTACCAAGGATTGAACTCAGGACCCTGCACTTGTGAGGCAAGCACTTATTCTACTGATCTATGTCCTCAGCCCTCCTAAGTGTATGTTGAATTTATTAAGAAAGAGGAACAATCAACCTGGCATAAATAGAATTTACTTGAGGATAAAAAATTATGGAAATTTATTTTATTTACTTCCTGATAGAAAAAGAGACCAGGTATATCATGTTATTTCACCTGATGAAGTTTTCAAAATGTATGTGTGTGTGTGTGTGTGTGTGTGTGTGTGTGTGTGTGTGTACAAATCTCCATGTGTACTGGGTACTGAATTAATACAAGCAACAAAGCAAAGATGACTACACTAATATAGTCAAAGCCTTTAAATTCAAACATCCTGCTGAAATCTTATATGATTTCACTTTTACTTGACTCTTTTAAAAATAAAATTTAACAACCCAATAATTCTTTTGTTTCAATTATCTGAGTAACAGAAATAAATGAATCATAAATTGCAAATAATTCCTGTATTGTGAATAAAATATTAACAGAATTTGTAAATTAAGAGGCTTGAAAACACAGGACTCCAAAGTTAGAGAGAAATTTAACTTTGTAGTTTCCCAAATTTTCTGATCAAGGAGATTATGGGGCCCAAGAGGAAAGTGATCGATGATGTAGAGTGTGCCTAATGAGAGTCACACGAAGAGAAAACATTCTCTCAGACTTTCACAGAGAGCACAATGGTCAAGCAATGGCCGTGACTCATTCACATGGCTGACACTGACAAAGGATCTGCAATCTGAGGCAAAGGATCTCAGGATAAATCCTGAGGGAATTTCACTGATTTTATCAGACCCAAAAGCTACAACTCTTGTTGCATAGGTCTTCCTTTATCTTGGTCTTAAATGTCCAGCAGAAAAGTATAAAAATGAAGTATAAGAAGTAAAGTCATGCTGTTATGTTGAGCTGTAGGGGACTCAGGTCAACAATTTCTGACATTGCCAGTCAAGCAGAAGATCCAATACTATTATGGACTACTGAACTCTTTTAGAATATTTTGCTGAGTTAAAACACCTATAATATCCAAATAATGGAACTAAACAAAAAAGGGGATACAGATGAATGTCCATTTTGTATCTGTGAGATCATAATGGTTAGGATAGATATATAGTTACATTCTCTTAATGAATAGAGGGATTTGTTGTAATAGTGTTTGTAAATAGGATATCATGTCCGCATCTTGTACAGCAATTAACCAGTATGAAGAATGCATGCAATGTTTTAAGTACTGAAACTGTCCTACCAATTTGGTTTGAAACTGTTTCATTGCTATTCGTTTCTCAATAAAATTGTGGGGAAAAATTATAAAATAAAAAATATAACATTAAAAAAAATCCTATATAAAAAAATTGGGACTCCCCTTAACAGGCTTTAGGCATTTGGTGTATATGTAACTTTCTAATATACTACAGAAACCATATAACTATCACTGGTTTTCCACATTTTATTACTTCATAATTCCTTCTAGTTATCCCTAACCCTGTTGTATTTGCATTTTAATCTTGATGTTAATAAAATTCTGACATTAGACAAAAAGTTACAAAACACTTAGGGTTTTTTTGCATCACATGTTCCTAGTCAGAGAAGAAATATTTTCTTAACTGAACATGTGGGGTAGAGTAACACAGAATTATTAATAAAAACATAAGTAATTTTAAAGAAGAGCTGAGAGTTGGAAGAAAAGGTGTACGGCAGAAGCAGTCACAATACTGACAACTCCGAAGTACTTGAAGCAAACTAGCCTGTTAAGATAAAATACTTGAATAAAGAAAATGAAATTTTGAAGGTAAACAATCATCTCTTTCTTTCTTTCCCAGTGGTTTGGTATTGGTGTTGAAGTACTGTGTTTTATTATTTCCTTGTGACATTTGATGTCTGGATTTAATTATTGTTGGTGCTGGCCTAAGTGACAAATAAGGGGCCACACACAGGCAGGATGTGGTCTCTCTCTGCCTTTTGAGCGCTCACTGTGAAGTGCTGACCAAAGATTAATCTCTACAGAAAGAAAATAAACCATGTTATTGTGAAATTCAATTCTGTTCTCAACTCCTTGCTTATTTTCGTTGCTACCAGATAATGTGCTAGGAAAACGCTGCGATATTGAAATGTCAATATCCATTTATAAAATTCACAGAGATGCTTTAAATGAACCCCAGCAGCACAGATGATTTGTATGCAAAATGCTCATTACCTAATCAGCACCATGAATTTGAGTGAACATTTAATCAATTAAGTTTATAGGATTCACTATCAGCTTATGATATTCTTTGATGATACAAAATACAGAATAAAGAATAGTACATATACTTGGAATCTGCCAGATTAACCTGAGTGACTTTTGCACCAGGATCATGCTGCAAAATAAAGTTTTTTTTTTCCTAAAAACCCTGCATTATTTTACTTTCACCTGTTAAATAGAGGAAAAGTATCGTATGAAGTTTCTTAAACTAGGACTTTCTAAATTCAAGTTCTATTGTGACTATGTTATGAAATATTCATGTGATTTTATTCATTATATTTTTATCCATTAAATCAAATGTGATGTTTCTGATGCTTAAAGGAAATAGATACCAATATTTTCAGAATCTCTTCTATAATTTAACTGTAAAATTTTTTTTCCTGTTAGATGCCAGTATCAACATGTAAGTGTAATAATAATTATTTTGCTACTCTAGGTGCTCCAATATGGGGATACTGCACACATCTGTGCAGATATCTTAGAAAAACTACTACTGACCCAAAAAGGCTCTCCAAATGGTGAGTATATTGTCCTTTATCTTATCTAACTTCCCACACATTTATGAACAGCAGACAAAGTATCACAGAAGAAATGGGTAAAACATCACAGGAGATGGTTCTGAGGGTGAGAAGTGGTGTCAAGAGTAGCGAGGTGC
Source organism: Octodon degus (assembly GCF_000260255.1). Classification (NCBI taxonomy): domain Eukaryota; kingdom Metazoa; phylum Chordata; class Mammalia; order Rodentia; family Octodontidae; genus Octodon; species Octodon degus. The sequence continues at coordinate 3,885,605 of NW_004524778.1, forward strand.
ACACCATACTAACAAAATCTGAATCCTTAATATTCCAGCTTAGTTTTTATGTTGATGGTTAAAATAAAGGAAAAAGAAAGCATTCATTTGTAATCTCTATATGTCAGTTCTCATCTATGTATAAGTTCTACATGTCAGAAGCTGCAGGTCTCTAATGAGTTTTTTGCTTCAATGCTTACAAAGTGGAGGCCAAGGTTTTCTGCAGGTCTGCCTTTAGTATGCGTGAGTCTTCCTTTAGGGAACATGCTTAAGCTCCTTGTGTTTTTGCGGTGACTTTAGATCTTGTGGTTGAAGGACTAAAGTTACTATTTTCTCACAGTCTCTCATCCAGAGGCCTCTCAGCTTCTTGAGGACTGGATGAATTTCTCAGCATGCAGCACCTCCAGGTGTGAGTCAGCAACAAAACTTCAAGTTCTTCTAGTGTTTGGAAGTGCTCAGGTCTCTGCTGCTATTGCTGCACCCTATAGAAAGCTTTCAGCTACTAGAGGACTTGCTGGATTGAGTTAAATCCACCAGGACAAGTTACAATTAACCTAGGCCTTAAATTACATCTGCATTGTCACATCACAGCAGTATTTAGTTTAGCATTTGCTTGAAAAATATGCCTACTGTCAAACGTTTTGACAGTTTGGGAAAAAAAGTATAAGAAAATACACAGGTAAACTAAAGGCAATGAAGTGTTCTTTAAAAATACAAAAGAAAAAGCATCAAGATTAAATCATGGTATAACTGTTCAAAAGATTTTATTTCAAGATTTTAATATGAGGTTATTCTCAATCTTTATAATTGAATCATATCTATATAACAGCAATGTGCTTAATAATTGCTTTAAGTAAAACAATTCAAAAAAAAATCTCCAAATAACACATAAAGGCTGGTAAAATAGCTCAGGTGATTATAGTTCCTGCAAGAAGGTGCAGCGGCTGGAGGTTCAATCCCCAGGCCTGCCATGTCAGCCCTGCTCCCAGGGCACACTGACAGTAATTGAGGCTAGGTGTGATGGGGCGCTTGTAATCCCAGCTCTTGGGAGGCTGTAACCAGGAGGATCACTACGAGTCTGATCTAGTAGTGAGACTCGGAACACACTGTAGACCCTTCCTTAAAAAAAAAAAAAAAAAAAAAAAAAAAAGCACATTAGATATAAAAGAGATCTGACAAATTTATAAACACTTAAAATATACCAAAATTCATTCATCACCAAAGAAAGTCAAATACATAGGCCTATGATGGTCAATATCACACCCAGAAGATATCCAAACAGTAGGAAGATTTAGCTGCATTCATTGCTGATAAAGATTTAGAAACAAGACAGTACATATTAATGATGGAAATACATATTATTATGGACAGTTTTTAAAAATTGATTGAGCACATAATCTATGATCAAGCAATTCCACATTTATTGTGTCACCCAGAAAGTCTCCTTTCCAAATACAGCAAGAGTTATGTAAAAGATCACTCTTGTATCCCACAAAGTTGTGCATCATGACAACATCATCTGGAAACACCTTCAGTGTCACCTAGTGCAGTATGAAAAATAATACAGAGATAAATGTATTATAATTATGACATTTAATACATATGCATTATATTTATAAGGAAGCTGTTCTAAATCATTTTAACATTAGGACATATTTATAACCCAAATTTTATTAATAACCTCAAAACTCTTATTTTTCTTGGTTTATATAGATTGATATTGGTAAGTGACATAACTAAGTAATAAGGATCAGAACATACCACAGAGACTTAGGGTTTTCTCTCTCATTCGAATAAAAAATTTTTCTTCTTTTAAAAAAAGTGTCACATCATGGAGAGTATTTTTGCTTTAACTTTTTGTTTTCCACTTGCTGAACGGACCTTCTCCATGTTTCTGTTTTCTATATATTGAAATGAGTAGTACTGTTTACTTAACTACCTCAAGGATTTGTTAAGGCATAATGTGTTAAATTTCATAAACTGTTTCTGAGCCTCCCTTCAAACCTCAGAAATTTAAACTTATTTGTACTGCAGTGTGATACTCAGAATTTTATCCACATCAGGCTTTCATCATTAAACTGGAAAATGAAGTTTAAACACCCCTGTTGTGAATCTGGCCAGATAACATTCACACTTCATGTGGCTGCTATTCCAGAGAAAATGGGCGGGATGGACTTTTTTTCAAGTCCAAGAATTTCTTTTTTCCACAGATTTTCTAGATGACCATATTATAGTAAATACTATAGAAATTATGGGCCTAAAGCGGTAATAAGGCCACTTGGGGGAGGATAATGCCATTGAGTTAGAGCCTCATTTAAAATACCTCAAGCTAATTACTGTCAATTTGGGGGTGCAAACTTATTTTTGATAGTGAGAGTGGACTAATTGAACAGAAAGGTCTAGAGCTCTTGCTGTTAGTAAAATTATATTGAGTCAATACATTTTTATAGGTGATAGATTTATTTTAGAAAATTTAGTATTAAAGACTTAAAATATGAAGATTAATATATAGTATATTATCAGAAAGACTATTTAATATTCACCATATTAAGCCAAAACCCCATTAGTATGTTAATCTTACTTTCTTTTTTATTATTATAATTTTTTAATTTCTTTTTGGTTTTTTTTTTTTTTTTCAGAACCGGGGAATGAAATCAGGCCCTTGTGCTCGCAGGGGAAGTGCTTATTCTACTGAGCCATCTCCACAGACCCATCATTATTTAATTTCTTACTAAATTCTAATTTTGTCAGAAACAATGATCACAAGTGGTGTCAGTGCTTCATCTGTTTGCCTGCGCCCGTAATGTCTGCTTTAATGGGAAGCAGTCACTCCGCTTTAGTATCTCTTGAGTGTTATTCAGGCTGAAGTGTGTGATGAAGAAAACTCTACTGCAGACTGATTCACTGTTGAGAAAAAAGAATGAGTACTTTTAAGAGATTTAATTTTCATAAATACGTGCATATTTTTTCTTGATATTATGTTGTAGCCTACAATAAAATATTTAGAGGCAGTTTCACAAATATTAGTTGCTATTTCCAGTTTGAAACTGCGTTTATAATGCTTTTGTGCTCACTTACACTAAGTTCTATAAATTTGTATTTTAGTTTTATTGTATCTTTACTCAGTCTTGGTTTTGTATAATCAGGCATCACTCATTCAGAAAATATTATTTTTCAGTTTTACATTTTGGTACTCTTTGATATGTTCCATTACACAATATCAATATTTTTCCATATTTACAACTAGTCAAAAATGTACGTATTAAGATACTATTGAACTCAATGTGGTAGAAGCCTTTTTTCAAAAATGTAACTTTTGCTTTCAAGTTTTAAGTGTTCCACAAATACACTGTCAGGATGATTTTGAAGTAATGCATTTACATTTTTAATTTTCCAGAACATATTTTTCATATTCCCAAGTTGCCCTTCTCATCCTATGACAGGTACATATTGTTCAAGTAAAAATGATGTTCCATAAATTCCAGTAGTTTTGCTTCTGACAAAAGTAATTACATCTATATGCTAGAGTGTGCATTTGACAAACTTTAGGAATATTCTATACAGAATGTTTAAAAGAGCATATTCAAGGATGAAGATTCAGTGCAACTAATAATTTATTGCCCAATCAAGTAGATTCTTCAGTGAAGTTGCTTTCTTCTTTTTAGTGTAATTGAAGGTGCATTGCAGTGAGGAGCTCAGTGAGTCTTACTGGTATCTGCTTTCACTGGGGCTAAGGTTGTTTGAGAACCACTAACACAAGTGCCAAGAAGGGAAATAAAATCCTTTTATGTTTTAAAAATTGAATTTATACAATACTTGTAATTATTTTATGACTACACTGGGTCTACAGGTAGCCTGTTGTCAACCACTTGCCACATAGTACTAAAAATGGATGAGTCTAGTCACCCAAAGTTAGATGTCTACTGGTAACATGATACTCATTATTAAAAAATAGAAGGTAGGGCCAAGGATTACCTTCTGCATAAAGAGCCTGTCTGGCAGGTGCAAGGTCCTGAGTTCCTTTAATGATACTAATAAATTAATAAATAAATGATAGAAAATTAAGTATAATATTTTAAGATATGATATATAAATTTGATTTATTCATTCAGCCTTTTTTGAAATGGGTTTTCAGTAGGTAGTTCAAGCTGTCCTTGAATTCCCTTTACTACACAGGCTGTTCTCAAAACTCACAACCTGCCTGCCATAGGTCCTGACCTATGTATATATATACTGGGTCTCTCTATGAAGCTCAGACTTGCAGTGATCCTCCTGTCTCAGCCTGTCCAGTGCTGGGATTATAGGTCACCACACCCAGTATCTGTGGCTGGCTCAGTGTACCCAGGGGTGGGGCCAGTGAGTCATTCAGTGCCACAGATCAAACCCAGTCTCTATGAATATGTAAATTTTAAAGTCTGTTTTACAAAGCACAGGTATGATGTATGGAAAGCTTAGCTGGTGGATGTAAAGTGAAGGCCATGCGTTAGTATGGCGTGAAAGCTTTGACATGGGATACCAGTGGGCTTATCTGTATATTCAATTGTTTCTTCTCTTGAGAGATGAGTTCGTGGGTATTTGTGACCATGTTATTAAGTTTCATAACTGATCTGTATTTGATTTGATTCTTTTTATAACCAATGATTAAATAACAACAAAATATTTATATTTAATATTTAAGTTATGTATGTACTCTTGGTAATGGGGATCAAACTCACGAACTTGCGCTTGCCAGGTAGCCACTTATACAGCTGATCTGTATCCCTGGGCCTGTGAATCAATATCTTAATTGTATTGTTATTTCCTTTGTATGTCAGCGGAAAATATGTATCTATTTATTTATTTATTTATTTGTCTTTCTGGGACAGGATTTCACTATGCAATTCAGGCTGGTCTTGAGCTCACTTTGCAGCCCATGCTGGTCTTGAATTTGCAATGATCCTCCTACTCAGCCTCCTGAGTGATGAAATAACAGGCATGCACCACCACATCTGGCCTTATTCTGTCTGTGAAAAGAGTATCCATTTCTTGTGTGCAAAACTGTGCACCAGAGAGTGACTAAGAATACTATGTACAGTTAACCAAGAAAAAACCACACCAATCAAAATTCTCAGGTTTCCAATCACTGCATAATATTCAGATATCTATGATAATGCTTAAAACTTAACAAATGAGCTTCTTGGAAATATTACTTTCTATTTACTCCTTTTATAGTATCTTAAAATTGAATAGTGACATGGTTTTCCATTGAGTTTGCAGGCAATCAACATACTTCAAGGAATCCCCATTTGGATTACAAAATTATAGTTTAGGTTTAACATGTTGCAAGGAAAACCTTGAATTCCCAGTGTAGGTCTCAAACATGTTGTTCTCTATCTCAGTGAGCAAACTATTAAACAAAGCAAAACATCAAATAAAGATACTTTAGCTTTATAATCAATCTATCAATCTCTCAGTAGATACTTTTCCCCTAATGTGCTGCCTTCAACATATATCATAACTTCTTGATTTTTATATATTTAGTACAGAGTCTACAGGGTCTTACTACACAGATTGACCTCATAGTGATCCTCCTGTTTTCAGCTTCACAAACATTGAGATTACCGAGTTGCACCACCATGCCCAGTCTCAGTGGCCATCTCACTCTGGGGCCAGGGCAGGGCCAGCATGGCATGGCACATTGAAGACAGAACACCAGTCCTTGCATCTGCCTAAGCAGGCACTTTAGTCCACTGAGCTCTCTGGCCAGCCCGTATCATAACCTCACACCGTGAATAAAGTAATACTGTACTGAAGGCTCAAACATATGTATTTTACACATCTGCAATAATTTCTTTCTTTCCTCCTATCTTTCTTGTTTTTTTTTTAATTTTCAGTAAATAACTTCAATGCACTGAGCTACATTTCATCCTTTCACTCCTGTCCTACTAGTTCTAACAAGAAACCCAGAAAAGTGCAGTAAATTGTACACATTAAGTCCTGTCAATTCTGTGATCCAAATCCACTGACAGATATTCCTCTTTCAGATTTAAATATAATGCCCTGTATTATTCCTATGGTCTCACTTCAAATATATGCTGATTTTGCTCCTGTGTCTGTTACTCATTCTGCTTGCTTAAGAAGACCAACCTCACGCCTTCTTCGGTGGTGGGCACTTACCATTTCTCTGCCTGTCACATACATTTGCAGGATTGCTTCCTTCCTTCCTTTAGGTTTCTTCTCAAATATCTCCTCCTCATTTACTTTTCCATTATTCAACTTTCTGTAACAGCATGTATATTTGCATTTAATTTGCATATTTATACATTTGATTCTAAAAATCAATTATATCTCTACATATATGTGTAAATTTTTAATTTATAATATATTTCCTTCATTAGTTTGCCTTTGCTTTTCATTTTCTTCACACAAAACCACTGCAGTATACTTGTTCATTTGAATCATTCCCAGTATTTTTTAATTCATAGCAGTTTTGTACTCACTGAACATCTAAATGAGTGAACAAATAATTCAATAAATAAAAAATTTAATGAATTAGTTCAATCCTTTTATCTCATTTCACTGATGACTAATATGTTTCCTTTGTCTCATGGTTTTGACTTACAATTGCTACTGTGCAGAACTTAGATTATTTAGATCCCATTTAAAGAAATATTTACTTCCTAGTGGTTAACCTTTTGTAAAATTAAGCAGCTCTGTAATTCCTTTCCTCTCCATTTGGTGCACAGCTGAAACTCATAGAATCTTGAGACAAACTCTATGTTAGCTAAAGCTCTGAGAACTCTTCTGATGGAAACAGACTCTTTTATTTTATTTTAAGGAGGAAAGAATCTAAATAAGAAATTGAGTATTACTCAGCTTTAAAGAAAGATTTTTCTACACTTAAACATTTTTCAATCCTCCCTTAGCTTATCTCTTTAAAATGAAATAAAAAAAACCTCTGGAACAAGTTTTACATAGAATTCTCCATACTCAGATTCAATCTTAACTAGATATCAAATTTCTTTCATTGCTCACTTTTCAAAAAAAAAATTAAAGTTTTTTTTAGCACTTTCATTTGTTCATTATTTTAGGAGAAAAAAAAAGGGAAAATAAAATTTTTTTATAAGGAGATGGAGAGATAACTCAGCAGTCTAAGTGCCTGTCTGGTAAATGCAAGGACCTGGGTTCAATCCCCAGTACTGCATACTGTGTTGTGCCGGCCACTGAAACTGGGTGCAGTGGCTCACCCCTGTAATCCCAGTGCCTGGGAGGCTGAGACAAGAGGATCATTATGAGTCTGAGCTGTGTAGTGAGACCCTGTACCAAATACATAAAATTTCATAATAACATAAGAGAATAACATAGTTAATAACATAGTCAACACATACTGTCTTTAAAGTAGTTACTCAGAGTACAAGATGCGGGCATGTAAATCTCTCTAATTAATAACAAAACTTCCTTTTCTATGAAAGGAGAGACACTAACAGTATAAGTGAACTGCACTTTTTCCTCTTTTCCCTTCCTTCCTCTTTCATCTTTTTTTCAACCTTCAATAATCTCTTGCTTGCTTGTTTACTTGCTCACTCACTTTTTATCTTTCTTTCTTAATAGTTTTAGGTTTTGGAGAAGAGCATTTATTGTGGCTCACAGTGGCAGTTGA
>NW_004524778.1:3893722-3895545 GCF_000260255.1 Octodon degus
TTAATTTCTAATTATTACTTGTATATAAAATGATTCCATATATCATTATTGGATTTCAAAGCAATATTAATTTATTCTGTTCAAATTCACGTAATTTAGGGGTATCTAAGTGAGGTAAGTTGATTTTCTCTAATCACCCATCAATCACTATAACATCAGTAAGAGTGGCTGAAGTTGAGCTGCTTATATTTGTGCAAGTTTTCTCACAAACCCTGGAGTCCAGCAACAGTGTTTGACTGTAGTTAAGACTCTCTACAGGAGATCTCCACCTGAAAACATTACACTCCTGCTCAGCAAAATTCTTTTTATTTCTATATCTTGAGCATATGCATTCAAAATGAGGCCTGCATCTTGAATCCGCAAATCCTTTGTAAGATAAGAAATGAACAAAGGAAGGAGTATTCCTTTCCACAATTTTGCCCCTTCAGTCCAGAATTATTAAGCGAGAGCGAACATATTTTTTTCTGAGGCAGATTTTTTTCTAAATGAAGTTTTCTTAAATTAATTTCATGGAATTTTAGGTTCAGTTAAGCACATGAAACTGTAAAGAATGATTCACATTTTCATATTTCTTAAGTATAAATCCATAGAAAATGCATGTTTCTTCTATTCAAATTCAATGAGTTAATATGTACTTACTGTTGGTCAAGAAAAATGCAAGTTCACTGTAGCTTTTCCCACTCTTTTCCTTTCTTTCTTTCTTTCTTTCTTTCTTTCTTTCTTTCTTTCTTTCTTTCTTTCTTTCTTTCTTTCTTTCTTTCTTTTTTTTTTGTATGGAGATCAAACTCAGGACCTTGCACTTGCCAGGCAGGTGCTTGTGCCACTGAGCTATTTCCAGGCTTCCCTGCCCTTTATAACAATATAACTTCTCTCTTTTAGTCTGTGCTGAATATCTACCCTAATATACTAGCTGAATAAGCTTTCTTTCAACCTGTATGTAAGTCTAATTCTTTCCATGTAAATACCACTTAAAGGGCCAGCGAGATGGCTCAGTGGAATAATCGCTTCCCTGGCAAGCACAAGGTCATGAGTTCAATCCCCAGTTCCAGAAAAAAAAAAAAAAAAAGAAAGTTCCACTTAAGAAACACTAGCCACACCAAATCCTCCCCATTCACTCCAGGACAAACTACCCTGCTGTTTTCCTAACAGCTGACAAAGCTCAGACCTATGACTCCAGACTGCACTTTCCTTTGTCAATTGTTTTGGGCTTAATTTCTATTCCCACTACTTATACCTGGATTCTGACTTTTTTTCTTTTTTTGCTTTGTGTAATTTGTTCAGTTCTAAAAACAAAATTCCAGAATTGTTTATGTAAACATTAATAATTCTTACCTCCATTTACTGTATCTTCAGTTGACCTATTCATCTAAAAGACTTACTCCACTTTTAGAATTTCATTCTTCTTATTTAACAAATAGATAAATGCAAAACTGACACAATAATGACAACAGATAAATGTCTGTTAAATGAAGGATTTGGTAAAAATTTTGTACTTCAAACTAAGTGAGAAGTTCATGCTCATAAAACAATAATGTTAAAGGGCAGGGGCCAGGGTTCGATCCCCTGCTCCGCGTGCTGCAACAGCCCCTTCCCCGGGCGCGCGGAGCCAGCAAAGGAGTCTGGGCTTGGTGTTGCACGTGCCTGTAATCCCAGTACTAGGGAGGCAGAAATCAGGAGGATCACTACTAGTCTGGGATGTGAAGTGAGACCCTGCACACACACACAACACACACACACATGCACACACACACACACACACACACACACACATACACAAAATCTACACAAAACCAGCAATGTTAGAAATGTTAGAGTAAATAAAA
>NW_004524778.1:3896181-3903224 GCF_000260255.1 Octodon degus
TTTTTTTTTTCCTCTCCTGGAAGTTCAACTTATCAGGTGAAATCCCTGATGAAGTCTTAATTCCTGGTGCACAGCTAGCTGTGTTTGCACTATATTGTCACATGCCAGAGAAGGATGGAGACAGTTATGTCTTCCTCTTCTGATCAAGACATGAGTTGCATGATGGGGAACTCAGTCTAGTGGCTTTATTCAAACCTAATTACTTCCAAAGGATTTGCTTCCAAATATCATCAAGCTGTATGGAAGAAGATAAAGTTAAGACTTCACCATAAAAATCTGAGGGCACACTTTTTTATTATTTTAAAAATTTATTTATTTTTACGTATTTGGTACAAGGTCTCACTATGCATGTCAGACTCATAGTGATCCTCCTGTTTTCAGCCTGCCCAGCACTGGGATTACAGGCGTGGATCCCCATCCCTGGTTTCAGTAGCTAGCTCAGTGAATCCAGGACAAAGCCAATGCTACATATGTTCTGGGACATTGAACCCTGGTCCCTGTGCTTGCCTAAGCAGGTACTTATTCCTCTGAGATATCTCACTATCCCAGGGCACAACTATTTAATCATACAAATGATTTAGATTATTTTTGATTAGTGAACAAAGCTAGCCATGGAAAAGTATTTACAATATATAATGGAAATTTGAGCATTAAAAGAATGAAATTGTCAAGTAGTTAATGTTGTAGCCACAAATGAGACACTAGAGCCACAGTAACTACATAGGTTTGAAATATTGAGTTAAGGTGCCTCCACCCTCTTCTCTGTAACAGTGGAATGTTACCTTCTTAAAAATCTGCCTGCACACATTCCTCCTAACAGGTCTCTTACACCACTGATTCTGCCTGTGCAGTGGCTCACTCACTCCACCGAGATTCTCTCTGTCAATATTGTGTGCTTCCTGGAAGGAAAGCTGAACTTCCCTTTCTTTATACTGTATTTTGAATCAAAAGAAAGTTACAAAAAGTCAAACTTCAGAATTCTGCAGCTGTATACTGCATTGACCTTTAACTGAGCAGGGGAATTTCAAATCAGAGGTTTAAAGTTGTCAGTTGATGAGAGAATGAGGAAGAGATCTTAGAGAATAAATGAAAAATATAAACAATAGATAAGAGAATGTTTCTGCCAGTTAAGAAAATATGAATTTATCTTTTACAAACCAACTCTGGTCATATCCATGATCCATATACCATTTATGCTGGCAGAAAAGTAAGGGTTAACTTTTAAGTACTGTTATTGAATGAATGAATCAATGAATGAATGCAAATACTTACATGAGCTGCTGCTTTTGAAAAATAATAAAAGATGTATAACTGTATAGGTGTACAACATGTACATAATATGTGATAATAAAAAAGGATATTTCATCGATTAAGTCTCCTTCTGCACTTAACACTGTTGAGCAGCAACTGAGACTATGTGATTTCTCTACAAAAGAACCTCAAGAAAACAAAAATAACTTGCTTTTCATCCTAAACATCATATTACATCCTGGAGGGTCAGTCAAATATCCTATGTCCTTTTTATTAATATTACTTTGAACACACTATGTTTCCTACATTTAACAATGTCAGGACTTTTCACCGTAGGTTGTGCATTTGAGTTTGCCACACAATAGACAATTCCCATGGCAGCCTATAATTTCAATCCATTAGGTTAATGGATTGCAGCTGCTGTGAACAGTAGGCATATCATTTTTTGATAATGAATGTTAGTGTCCCATAGAATATAGACTGACCATGTGGCCAACATAGTTATTTTCATTTTTATAAAGCTATAGTAATTTTTTTCTTATTTTATATAAAATTCTCTGAATTTACACAGAAAACAGAACTTTTAGAATATTAGTTGGTAAAACAAATAAATAATTTTACTTTTAAATAAGAAAGAAAATTACTAAATTTTGCTTTAGAAGTTGAGTTTAATCAATATTTTATGACTTTTCCTTCAATTTTTATTTACATAAATCCATTACAGTTACTCACATTTGCCAACTTATTACCTCATTTGTCATTATAGATTTTGCTTCTCCAAAGGATGATATACAGGCAAAACACTCAACCTTTCTTTTTTTTATTTAACTTTTTTTTTGTTGGTTTGTAGTTGTTGTTGTTGTTGTTGTTGTTGTTGTTGTTTTGAGGAACCGGAATTAAACTCAGGCTCTTGCGCTTGCCAGGGAAGCACTTCTTCCACTGAGCCATCTCCCCAGCACCAACACTCAAGCTTTTGGTGGAGTAACTTGCTAACAAAAAGAGGAAATCCTTATTTTGCAGCCTGGCTGCCACTGTTGTTAATCATCAGCTAAGCAATAACTTGATCTTTTTTTACTTTTTGGAAGAAAGTATGATGTTTTTCTTTTTCTTTTATTTTTAAAGAGAATAGAAATTAAAATTAAAACAGAAATAATTACAAATGATAGAGAATTTCACTTAACAAAGCAATACGAATTTCACTTTTATTTGTTTGTGTGTTTGTTTTTTAAGTATTTGGTACTAGGTCTCACTATGTAGCTTGAACTCAGATTCTTAGTCATCTTCCTATCCTTAGTCATCCTCCCCAGCACCACCACATCTGGTCTTGGTGGCCAGCTCAGCATGCCTGAGGCCAAGGCAGGCACTGCATGTAGTCCCAGGGATTGAACACTGGTCCCTGAACTTGCATAAGCAGGCACTTACTCTGCTAAGCTGTCTTACCAGCACTTGTAATATATAGTGCTGTCTTCCAACCAGTTATTCGTATTATCATATGTATGCTTGTAGACTTGAAAAAAGAAAGAAAACATGAAATGTATAAGAAATTAAGAGTATAGGTACAAACAATTGAAAAAATGATACAAAACAAATTACACATCAACTGCTCCTTTCCTTGGAGCAGCACTACAGCTGTCTAAACCATCCTGGTTGCACACAAAGAAAAATCTCTTTCCCCAACCTCTTCTCCTGTCCTTCTCAACTCAATAACTCTTTCCTTTTGAATAAATCTGTTTCCTTTTCCTGGTATGTACTGTACCCTTCAGTGTGAGAACCGGCATGATGTTTTCCTGGAATTTTTTTTCTCAATGGCCATCTATATTTTTCATATTGTCCTTGACTTTTGTGATTTGAAATATCCCACTTGGTTAAAGATGAGAAACTATCAGTTGTAGCACCCTTGGTTGTAGCACCCACTAAGAATCTTAGATACAGATACTAGGGTGACATGAGGTATTTTGGAAGTTATGAAGAGGTGTGTATCCTGTGGAACTGCTGAGAAGGCAGTAAATGTAAGGTTTTCAGGACCCTCTCACAACTATTTATGACATGTGGTGACATGGTGGTTCAAAGACAGACCCTTAAAGAGCAAGATTGGAAAGTGTACATACTGGAGGGCTGGTGAGATAGCTCAGTGGACTAAGGAGGACTAAGCTTCTGCTTAGGCAAGCACAGGGACCAAAGTTCAATTCCCAGTACCATGTAGTGGAACTCCTGAGCTGGCTGCGAGTCCGGATTGGTGACACACCCCTGTAATCCCAGGGCTTTGGAGATGGAAAACAGGAGGATGTCTACGAGTTTGAGCTGCACAGTGAAATCCAGTACCAAATACATAAAAATAGTGTGAATACTGTAAGAAAAATTTAAACCAGTAACAGAAAAATATCTACTGTCACTCCTGGAGGCTACACACTGAGGAAGGCAGAAGAACGCATGAAGGGTTTCTAAGCCCCTTAGATACGGTTGGCCTGGCTGGCACCATTTTCCTTCTCAGGCTGACACATCTGGGGACCAGTGGGTTTAGCGGGCTTGTGCTAGTTCTTGAAGAGCATGGAAAGATTGTTTTGAAAGCTATCAAAGCTAATTAATAGCCAGTGGCAAGTACAGCGGGGTAGGGACTTCAGGTAGAACCAACGCTGTTTCCTGGTAAGAGAAGAAAGAATGAGATGAAGGAGACCAGGACTTTAAACTTTCTTCTCTGCTGTTAAGAAATGATGCTTTGCTGTTCACAAGGAGAACCAGAAAGGAATGTCCATCCTTACAGTGCTCCTGCTTCTGTCCTTGAGGTTATTTACCCACCAGAGAAGGAGGGACCAACAGAGAGCCTCCAACTGCCTCCAGTATGTAATAGCACACAGCATATATTTCAAAAATGATACTGGAAAGGTCAGTGAAATCCCCTCAGGATTTATCCTGAGACCCTGTACCTCAAACTGCAGATCCTTTGTCAGTGTCAGCCATGTGGATGAGTCATAGCCATTGCTTGGCCAATGTGCTCTCTGTGAAAGCCTGAGAGAATGTTTTCTCTCCATGAGACTCTCCTTAGGCGCACTCTACATCTTCGATCACTTTCCTCTATGGCCCTATAATCTCCTTGATCAGAAAATTTGGGACACTACTGAGTTACGCGATGTTACAGTACAAGTTCTCATATGTCCTGAGTCTTAATTGACCTTGGAAGGCTAGGGCCAAAATGTTGACTTTCCTTGAGGTCCTCCTTTTTCTCTAATTTTGGTCTGCAAACTTAGGTTGTTAACCTTATCAGACCCAAGAGCTAAAACTCTTGTTGCATAGGTTTTGCTTTACCTTGGTCTTAACCATCCAGCAGAAAAGTAGAAAAATGAAGTGTAAGAAGTAAAGCCATGCTCTTTTGCTGAGCTGTAGGTCAACAACTTCTGACATTGCCAGTGAATTAGAAGACTCAATACTATTATAGACTACTGGACTCTTTTAGAATATTTTGCTGAGTTAACACACCTATAATATTCAAATAAGGAAACTAAACAAGTAAAGGGTATACAGATGAATGTCCATTTTGTATCTCTGTATTCAAAATGATTAGAATAGATATATAGTTACATTATCTTAATGAATAGAAGGATTTCTTCTGATAATATTTGTAAATAGGATATCATGTCTGCATCTTTTACAGCAATTAACCACTAGGAAGAATGTATGCCAATTGTTCATTATTGAAACTGTTCTACCAATTTGGTTTGAAACTGTCTCATTGTTATTTGTTTCTTAAAAAAATTATTGAAAAAAATAAATAAATAACCACTAAAAAGACAACAATATGCAATGTATTAATTATTGAAATTGTCCTACTAATTGGTTTTGAAACTGTGTTATTCTTATTTCTCAATAAAATTATTTTTAAAATGAAGTAAAAAAATGATACTGGAGAGAAAAAGATTTAAAAATTGAGTTTCTTTAGACCAATGCCTGGCACTCCTCATGCTGAAATTTCTGTATAATTAGCTTAGTGGGTGTAAACTCACAGGACAATGATGAAGGTGCTCAGGAATCATCCAAACTAGGGACAGAGCCTGCCCAGGTCAGTGAGTGCACAGCTAGAAGGGCTGAACACACTAACTGTACAGCTCTAAAAATGTAGCTAAACTCAGGGAAAGATTGCTTATTAGAAGAATCGCTGGTTGAGCAGCAGGCCTAGACTTGTTGAACTTAGATACTGAAAAAAGCAAGTAAAGTTGCAAAAAGTATCTTTTAAATAAAGAACAGCAGAATTTTTTTTTTTGCATTTAGTTCCTAGTTTTTAGATACAAAAGTTTATAACAAAAGCCATGAAATTAAAAACTGACAATTGCCACTAAAATTAATATTTTCTGCTTTGTAAGGCCATTGCTGAGAGAAGTAAAACATAATCCATGCATGTAAAAAACTAAGTGAAAAACCTGCTTAGGCAGAGTTTTTCGAATAGCAGCCAGGGTTCGATCCTCAGCATGCCGTGCCGGCCCACCCCCTGGGCATGCTGAGATGGTGATTGAGACTGGGCATGGTGGTGCATACCTGTGAGAGGCTGAAAACAGGATAATCACTATGAGCCTGATCTAGTAGAGAGACCGTGTACACCCTGTAGACCCTGCCCTAAATACATAAAATAAAAAATAAAAAAACTATCTGAAAAATACATGTCTAATAAATTTTTATTCAAAACTTACAAAAGCTGAATATATATGAATAAAGAAATAAAAATTCAAAAGTAGTCCATTATATGAAAAAAGTCTCACAAAACAAGATATTTAAGTAGCCAGGTGAAAATATGAGCAAATAAGATGCTCAATGTTGCTTCTCAATAAGAAATAGCCCATTAGAACAATGAGGCACCATTATACACTATAATAAAGTATAAAACTTAAACCAAAAAATCAAAAATTTACAATTTAAAAAGGTATAGCACCACAGGAGCAATTCATTCAATTTCGGTTAAAATGTAGTAACTATTTAAAACACTCTGGAGGTCTTTTTTATAAAATAAAGCAAGGCTTTATCTCATCAACCATTTGTAGAACACTAGTAAAATTTGAAAACTTATGAAAACTGCAAGTAGTTGTTCCAAGTGTTTGTAATTACTTTGGTATTGCTAAAGCTTCGATAAAATCAGTATGCCTTGGCATAAGTGAGTGGATAAAATCTTGTACACAAAAACAAAGAAATCTTTCAACAATAACAAAAGGAAGAGGGAAGAAAGAAAATCAGATGCGTTAGGTACTTGTATTATCACCCCATGCAGAATGTAATCATTATGTATTGCAAACGTGTATCAATAAAAAGTAAATGAATAATATATGTATGTATGTATGGCATCTATAGATGACAACATATAGATACATCCTGCTTTTGTCTGGTATGATAACTTCTATGTTAATTAAATCATTTGTTCTTCTTACAGTGAAATAAAAAAGAATTTTAAAAAGTGAAATACATCATGAAATGAATGATTATCATGATAGAATGAAATTCTAAACACCTTTTACTAGTGATGATATTGGTCTACAAAGGTTATATAATACATAATTTGGATCATATTGCATTCTGAAAATGATAAAAATGCACAGTGAGTGAAGGCATCACTGATTGTTAGGCATAAAAGTAGTCTTGTATATAAAGATTTTAATATTAAAAAAAGATTTTACTATTAAAATTTAGGTCTATTTTGAAGTGCAAAAATTCCTACGACATGGTAAATGTGAGTATGGAATTATGATTTGCCAAAATCCATAGAAATTTAGAGCACAATGAATCTCAATTTATGCAAGTTATATGTATGTATG
>NW_004524778.1:3903328-3907458 GCF_000260255.1 Octodon degus
CCATCATTTCTTTTACATGTTGTTTTCAGATAGAGTCTTACTAAAGTATTTAAACTAGGGCTGAGTTATAGCTCAGTGACACAAGCACCTACCTGGCCAGTGCAAGGTTCTGAGATTGATTCTTGATACAAAAAAAAAAGATACCTAAACCTAAACTAGGCTCAAACATGCTATCCTCTTACCTTCTGTCAAATTTTGAAATTCATTTGACATATGAAACAATCCAAGCAGAAAAGCAGATTGAGTCAAGGTTATCGAAGTAGAAGCTGCATGAAATCTGACAATAATAATAGGTCAAAAGAAATAGTACTTATCAAGTAACTGGCAGTGCATTGTTAAATTAATTAAAAATGAAATTTAAACTTTAGAGTTTCCAATGGGTATGGTACACAGTTGTAAAACTGAAATACACACATAGCAGAATTTAATATTTAAGATAGTAAGTAGCAGATAGTACAAGCCAGGCTTTTCCCAAGAGTGGTATTTCACAGAAAAGTAATAAGAGAAAGTTAGGATGAAATATGTTTCATAAATTAGAGTTTGTGACAGTAATAATGTGTTTAGATTGATATAGAAACACGTACATGCATAGATAAATGTTT
This sequence comes from Octodon degus, assembly GCF_000260255.1. NCBI lineage: Eukaryota > Metazoa > Chordata > Mammalia > Rodentia > Octodontidae > Octodon > Octodon degus. The sequence continues at coordinate 3,903,931 of NW_004524778.1, forward strand.
GGTCACTTATACACACACACACACACACACACACACACACACACTCTGCATATTTCTGTCCAGCTGAAAGCATCTGGAAAGAATTATTATTCATTACGGCACAGTGTACCAAGCATCCAGATCATTTTTCTGGTCCTACTTTCTTGTGCAAGGTGAGCCTGAATCATCCTGTAGTTCATGGAAATAAGAAAGTGCTAATTGCAAAACCCAAGGAAAACATGAAGACCAAACTCCCAAATACATTAGAGGGATAAGAAGATTAACTACAATAGAGATGATAAACTAGAGTTCCCAGGAACCAAAACTAGAGCAATGGACAGAGCATTAGTGATATTGTGCTGAATTATAATCCATATTATGAGGTAAGCACCCACTTATGCTGATAGTAACGCATCATTGAAAAACTGAATAAATACAAAGAACAGAAGTTACTGAAGTTAATATTCCATGTGGTCTAATTCTAACCAATCTCTGTGCATACTCCACCACGATGGAGAGGGAGGTTCATGCCTCCACTTTTCAGAGTATGTTCACGACTTCCATCCAAAAGAAGAAGAACAGTAGTAATATCACCACAGGGAGTCTGACAACCGCTACTGTGGTCAGGTGATCGGGGAGGAAGAGAACACTCATAAATCCCACTGGTGTCCTGATCCCCGCTTATCACTTGACAAAAACAGCACTGTTCCTGTGACCTTCTTCCCCAGTCCGTACCTGCAGTGTGAGCATAAGAAATTCATTGGAAAAACTACTGATAGGAGCTTATAAAGTACATAACTGCTATTACTGCAGCTCTCAAGCTCATAAAAAACAAGGAGAGACAGATGGTTGCAGCTGAGAGAAGCCACGCTACCTACTGGCAATGTGTTCGTGAGGGAATCCTGGCACAGCAGAAAAATCATATTGCTAAAAGACTAGGTAAATCTGAATAGACTATGGGCTTTATTTGAAATAACATAAATATCGGTTCATTAGTCTTAAAAGTACACTTTAGAGTAAGAGATAAAGGAGACTTTGGACAAGGTATGTGTGAGTATTCTATAGTGGGTTCTCAGGTTTTTTTCTTTTTTTTTTTCTTTTCTTCGTATTTTTAGGGAAGTCTATAGGGTGTTCAGGGTCTCACTGCTATATTGGACTCGTAGTGGTCCGCCTGTTTACAGCCTCCCAAGAGCTGGGATTACAGACACACGCCACCAACCCCCAGACTCAATTGCCATCTTAGCGCACCCCGGGGCGGGGCTGGCACGGCAGGACCTGGGATAGAATGTCCAGCCCCTGTGCCTGCTTGAAGGAACTTTTATGTGCTGAGTTATTTGGCCAGCCCTTCTCAGTGTTTTTTTGTCTTTCTGTAATTCTAAAATTTCTCTAAAGATTAAAGCATTACTTTCGAAAAATATCTTTCACCATGTTTATGCTACCAGTTATTCTATGCATTTCATGAAGAACAAGAATGTATTACTGAGAATTAAACAGGGAAAATACAGAAAACAGATAAAATAATAAATAATGAATTTTTCTATTTTGTATATACCAAGTTGTCATGAAAGGTTAGAGGTATTTTAAATAAACTACATAGCATGCTTCAAGCAGATTCTCAACTATTTATCCATATGGTGGACACATCATAAATACACAAAGAGTATAAATGAAGGCCAAGTAATTGCTTCTATTTCCTCCTTCAAGCATAGAGCTTTGGACACTTAAACTATTGTGTGTAGAGTTTTACATGCATATAATTTTCTAGCATATTTAATACATGTGCTGAAATTTTTTCCTAATCCTATTCTTTACATAATTTATTTGGCTTTACAAAATTAGTGGCGTAGTAGAAAAAGACATTTTAGAATCCACTGTATATTTGAAAAATAAAAATGATTCTTAAATGACTTAAGTGATATCAGTCAGCACACATTAACTGTATAGGACTTTAAATTTCTGTTTCTAAATCTGGCAATCTCATAGCAAAAGCAACAGTACAATTGTAGCCATAGAGTGTGATTTGCGGTTGCAGCAGCAGAAATGGTATCAACACGTCTTGGATGTGAATGCAAAGTAAATGTTGCTAATTCTCTATTTTAGAACACTGTTTCATCTCTTTTGTGTCACAGAGAAACAATGCAGGAGAGCGCCACCAATCCACCGTGATTGTTTCTTGGCATATTTTCTCCAATCATTATCACAAAGCTACGGGGTTTATTTTGACCATGACAGCAGATGATTTATTATTTTGAAGCTACAGAATGAGACAGCTGAAAATGGTTTTGAAATGGAAATTGTGACATTTACTGGGGGAGCGATGATCTTATACAGAAGCCAGGTGGTGACCGTTTACCATTCAGACAGATGGAGATCCTGCAGTGGAGTTATTTTTGTGGGTGTGTGCTTTGCTTGCTGCTAGAAAAATTTGCTTAAATAATTCAAGCTACATTTTTTTAATTCCAGGCAGGACTTGGGGCATTACAGAAAGCAAGCAGTACAAGACTTTTCTACTGTGTAAAATGCAGTTCAGTGTGTATTGATTTCCTTTCAAGTGACTCCAACTGCTTTAGCCAAGTCAAGGCTTTATAACAGCATAATAGGCATCTAACATGGCCAAGTGATAATAAGGAGCCCATGCAAACAGAATTATAAAGATTCACACCAATGGTATAATAAACATTTGTTTCCTGATAATTTCCTAAAATTGACTTTCTATATAGCTTTTTGGTACCATGGGCATTACAACAGTAATATTAATTCCTCCCATACATTTATTTTATAAAATTTACAGCAATCTCTATTGCTAAGATATTTAATTGAAGAGATATTTTCATGTTATCACTTAATTTACTCTATGAAGTGATGTACTTCTTATTTCCTAGCTTTGCATGTATACCTTGCCTTTATGATCAAAGAAAAGGTAGGTAAATGTAATGGCTATGCTAAAAAGAAAAACCTACTTTCTTAACCTAAACATTGTGGGAGAATATAACTCAAGATAATTTTATGCATCAAAACTTCATTATTCTGGGGCCAGAGAGATAGCTCAGCAGAAGAAGCGCCTGCCTGGCAAGTACAAGGGCCTGAGTTCAATCCCCAGTTCCACAAAAAGAAAAAAAAAAAAAAGTCATTAATCTCATAAAAATGAGCCCCTATATATCTTACAAGTATTGATATCTTTTTCATAACAGCCAGAACTAAGCAAAATCCTGGATAAAAATACATCTGTTCAAGAGAATAAGACGTGATTAGAAACCATTTTTGTGTAGTAACAGACTCTCAGCTCTCATAACTGATAGGACAGCTATTAAAACTTGGTCAAAAGGCAAACACTATATTCTTGGTAACTATGCAGTCTTCCACCTTAACCCAAGTGATAACTTAGTTTCTAGATGCATTAAGAGGAAATTGATTTTCAGTATAACTTCAATACATCCCATCCATCCTGGCTTCTAGTTTCCAGTCGTTTTATTTTAAGAAAAATTCATTTTTCCTCTCTGAATTCATGGTACAGCAAAACACTTGTCACATAGTAAGCAGTCATCATTT
>NW_004524778.1:3907943-3908775 GCF_000260255.1 Octodon degus
AATAAATAAATAAATAACAAATAAAAAAATTAAGTGTAATCAGCATATCCTAAGTAATTTCAAATATTGTTTTTATAAATATTGGCAAAGAGTTTTGCATATGTATACTGTGTTTATTGTTTAAAAACATATCATTTTGAAACTGTAGAAGAGAATTGCCTATTACAGTATGTAATTTTTTCGTTTTGTCACTAAAAGAAAATACTCATATCTTGTTCTATAAATGTGCAATGTTTTAGAAATTGCTTCATAATCAATTTCTAGAGCATCCTCTCAATAAAGTTATGATTGATATACAAAATAACATACATGTAAATGCATATATATATTTTTTTCAACAAAGGGTTTTTGGCAAAATTATTTTCCCTACTGCACTGTCCAGATCTTTTAAAGGGTCCATCTGTGTTGAAACTGTGAAGATATTAATTTGTTCAAAGAAAGCCTATGAAGTCCTAATCAGGTACATTTTTAGTTTTGAGAAAATAACGAGATTCAGGATTTTGTTTTTCTAAAAAATAGGAAAGAGATCTTTACAAGACATAATTTTAGAGATAGTGTTGAAAACTTTTGAGTAATTTATCTACTAATTGAAAAAGCTTAATATGTGAAACAGTATTTTCTAACCAGAGTATTACAATAAAAAATGTTTTAAAACATGTAGAAAGGGACGGGGCTGGTGAGATGGCTCAGTGGTCGAAAGCACCTACTTAGAACAAGATTAGCAAAGCAAAGGGACCATGGTTCAATCCCCCAGCACCACATGCCAGCCAGCCCCGCCCCCTGGTGGGCTGAGCTAGCCACACACACACACACACACACACACACACACACA
>NW_004524778.1:3909349-3915176 GCF_000260255.1 Octodon degus
TTTGAGGGGAAATTGTATGCCTGTGTGTATGTAAAACAGTGTGTGTGTTGCTTACCCTGTGTTTTTATACTATAATGCTACAATTACATAATTACCATTTGGCTTCTTGAGAATAGCTTTCTGATACGAAATATAAGTCATTGTAAGCAACGATTTTATTTCTTTAATAATAGAATATTTAAAATTTTAGTCCTATTCATGTAGAAAACATAGCATTAATTATATATTAGTCATACAATTCAGCAGGAAAAAAAGGTATTATTACCGGAGAAAAATATTTCAGCTTCAACAAGAAGCACACAATTGCATTATTGTAAAACATGTGTCTAGGTTCAGGACTAAATGTTTATATATGTACAATGAGTTTTAAGAGTACATTCAGGGGCTTGTGAGATAGCTCAGTAGTCTAAGACACCTGCTTAGGTGAAGCACAGGGACCACACTTTGATCCCCCAGCACTACATGCTGGCCAGCCCCACCCCCAGGGTGGGCTGAGCCAGTCACAAAAAAACAAAACAAAACAATTCTTCCAGATAGCTGCATGGTAAAATGATGGATGTTTCTGATGGATGTTCTCCTTCTGCTATCTAAATACTTCAAGTGTTCTTCAATACATTTTGACCATTTGTATATCACAAAAGTGCTGAAACAAATATTCATTTGATAAGTATTTTAGTCAATTCTGATTCCTTACATTCATTTCCTACAGTGGATAAGTCAGGCTACAAAGTCCAAGAGCAGGGTGACTGCTTCTGATTCAGTGTCTGGAAATGAAGAGGCCTCTGCTTTCAGACATGGCTGCATGGGGTTGGAAAGTAATGAGGAATGAATAGACAGACGAAGGACATATTTAAAGTACTTCAACTACTCTGTGGGGGTCAGTTGTTAAACTCCACTAAATGTTTATCCAAACCAATGGAATGAATGTGCAACACCAGGATCTCACACTGGAGACTATGGGCCCTTAGTGGTAATGATTTGCCAATGCGAGTTTATTGGTTTTAACAAATGTACTACACAGACAAGTGCTGTAAATAATAGAAGAGGTTATGCACATGTGAGGACAGAGTTGCTAAAAACACCCTGAACTTTTTAATCTTTTTCTTTTTACTGTGAATCTAAAACTGCTCTTAAGAAAATACATACCAATTTTAATGGATTAAAATTTTCTAGCAGGTAAGTGAGGCAGATATATGGTCATGTCTGTGGATGATTGTCATATAAGACAGCAAATTGGCAGTTAAAAACACCCCACTGTGGGTGGCATCAGCCAGTGGGGTTGGGGCCTTCATGGACTAAGGAAGTAAAGAAGAAAGTTAGTTTTTTATGAGCTCTAGATTTCCTTAGTGGTGTGTTCGTTGTCCCTGTCTCCTTTGAACATCAATCTCTAGATCTGCAGTTTCTCCAGAATCCTAACACAGACTGAGATGAAACTCTCCACTGAGTTTATAGGCCTTTAATATAAGACAGGTTGTACATGCTAATGGCCTTTGATTCTGTTGGTTTTATCTTCTTGGGTACATCTTATTTTTACAAATACATGTTTACGGTATTAATGTTTACTTTCACCATTGGAAATTGGGTCCTGATCATCACATATCTTATTTCTTCACTTATTTCCATACATTTCAATCTCTTGATTGCTTTATATTTTGCAAAATCTCTCTCCCTGTTTTCTATTATGTCTTTTGTTTTGCTCTTAAGTTTCACATATAAGAGAAACTGTGCAATATATAAGCTTGTGAGTCTGATTTACTTTACTTAACATTATTCTCTAAAGATGCACACAGTTTCCTAAAAATGACTTAGGTTTATCCTTCCTTTTGGAAGAGTAAGGCTCCATTATATAGAAACACCACATTGTCTTTGTCCATTTGCCTGTTGATGGATGCATAGGTCCCTTCCAAGATTTCACTATTATGAATTTTGCTGCTCCAAACAGAGTATGTATCACTGTAATATAATGTCTTAACTCTTTTAGGAAGACACTTAAAATAGAGACAGATATGTTAAATTGAATTTCTAATTTTTGTTTTATAAGAAATTCCCATACTAAACCAGGTGTGGTTGCACATGCCTGTTTTCTCAGGGATGGGGAAGTTCAGACAGAAGGATCAGTACGAGTCTGAGCAAGACCCTGTATCAAATAAATAAATAAATGAAAGATTAAAAAGAAAGAAATCTCCATACATATTTCAATAATAGTTTAACTATGTTTTATTCCCACCACAAAATGAGAAAGCTTTCTTTTTTCCTACAACCTCAAAGCATTTGTCTTCATTGAATTTCTTGGTGATAAACACTTTTATGGAGTAAAATGGAATTTCAATGTTGTTTAAATTTTCATTTCAGTAATGGCCAGAAATGTTGAACATTTTTTAATCCATTATTTTCCATTTGTACTTTTCATTCTAAGAAGTATTTATCGGGGCTGGTGAGATGGCTCAGTGGTCTAAAGCACCTACTTAGAACAAGCTTGGCAAAGCACAGGGACCGCGGTTCAATCCCCCAGCACCACATGCCAGCCAGCCCCGCCCCCTGGTGGGCTGAGCTGGCCACACACACACACACACACACACACACACACACACACACAAACAAATGAAAAAAAAATAAGAAGTATTTATCCATTTTAACTGTCTATTTTTTATTATGTCTTTTATTTTGCAAGCCTAATGTTTTGGGTTCATTATGTAATCCAGGTATTAATCTTCTGACTTTAGAGTAGCTGACAATCTTTTTTTTTTCCCCATTCAGCACGTGTTTTCATTTTATTAGTTATCTCCTTTGCTCTGGAGCAACATTAATTTTATATGATTCCAGCTGCTGACTACGGAAGTTCCTATGAAATTTGAGCTCTATTTATAAAGTCCTTACCTACAAGGACTTACCTTCATTTAGTTCTCTGATCCATTTTTATTTTAATTTAGTATATGGTGAAAGATATAGGTTGAGAACAAGTTTTCCCAGTACCTCTAGTTAAAAAGGCTAACTTTCCTGCAGCATATATTTTTTAATCCCTTTGCCAAAGATGGTTTAGCTGCATATGCTATCTTCTTGGAGTGAGCAGTTACTGAGTTCTTAGATTATGTACCCTCCACTGCTGATTCTTCAAGCCTACTTAATGAATCCTCTTATATAATTTTTTTCAGAGAAAAACAGAAGTTTAGTTGAGAAGCTTCAATGTCAGTCTGCAGTGGAAGGTTGAAGAAGCCAATGATCTAGAGACTCATGTCTGAAGGATATGGTCACTAAAAGGCAACACCCTCAGGAAGACTCAAGCTCTGAAAAAGCACCTGGTTCCATATTCTTTTCCTCTTTATTTCATTCAGAATACAAACCTACTGATTGGTGTTACCAATAAGTGATGGGTCTTTCCTTGAATTTGCTGAACTATATGTTACTTATCCAAAAACACACCCAATATATTGTTCTACTGATCTGCTAATCATTTATTGTTCTTTTCATGTTGATGTATGATAAATAATTACAATATATCCTTGACAACTTGAGAGATAGACTGCAATATCCTAATAAGAACCACAAATTCTTAACTATACATAATAATTTTGCTTACAAATGGAAACACTAATTCTCTCCCCAAATTGAGCACAATGGTTTATTTTTTTGTTTTGCTGATGCTCACCCTCATCTTGACATTTCATAACTCCAATATTGTCACGTGGCTTTATCAGTACTTTAATATTAATATCACTCATCAATATTACATCAAAAACATAGATATATCCTTAATATATGAGTATATATACAAAAGAATATTTACAAGGTAGGAAACAAACACTTATGACAATTATAATCTTCATTTCTGTAAGTGCTCACACAGTCATAACTGGCATTGAGAACTAATTTCATCTCCCTGTTCTTTATTTGTCTGGCCATACAAGGAACTCAGTGAGTGTTGTTCTTCACTTCATGGCATGTCATACCTTCATTTCTAAAGTTTTTGGGACATTTGCTATCCTGCCTCAGTTGAGTTGTTTTAGTTTCTCATTTTCTGATATTAATAACAGAGTGTGGGAATATTAGGAGATACCCCTGTCATCTGCTGCACTTGAAACATGTTATGCCCTATCTCAATTATGCAATACAAGACCATTTTCCTTGTGTTAGTTTAATTAATCATTCCAACCAAAATGCAATGATATTTTTAGTCCACTGGCTAAGAGACATTAGGAGTTCAAAATGGTCATGGGACCAGCTTTTGATTAGATGGAACTCTTCTCTTTTTGCCTCCCAGTAGCATTCTTTCATCTTTTGAAACTAAGACTTCTAGACAATAAGAAATCAATATAAGAGAACAGGAGACAAATAATATGCTAGTGGATCACTGTGGGCAATAGGGAATGATATCATTTCCATGCCTTGATCTCTGAACCCTAAATAGACTATTGAGAAATAACACCATATACTGGGTGATGATTCAGAGCATATAGAGAAAATCTGGAGAAACCCCAACACTGAAAGATATGACTACATAGCTGTATTTGTAACTGTACTTTCTAAAGGCTTCATATTAGCAATACCCACAATTTAAAGGAGGAGAGATTTATCTGGCTCACATTTTCCCCAACATCAGCCTATGGTTTGCTGGCTGCACAGCAGCCAGAAGGTCACTGTAAGAGGACCTCACAGAGAACACCTATAAATCCCATGCAGCAAGGAAGCAAAGAGAGATAAGTGGAGCCAGGTAGAATAATATAACTTTCCAGGTCACAGACCTACTGGCTTGCTCCTTCCAACCAAGGCTTCATTCCAAACCCTTGAGACTTGGGGAGTAATTTAGATCTATACTATAACATTCCTCTTCTGACTCCCAAAAGCCAAAAACTATCCCATTAAATAAAATCTATTTATTCAATCTATGTGAATCTCCAAAGTGTTAAAAATCCTGGCACTACTGAATAACTCCAAATTTGAAACAGTCTTTATGTCTGAAGGGAAACCTTAAATCATGTCCCCCCTTAAAGTTTTTTAAAAAGCTAAGTATTTGCAGTTTACAATGGCAAGGTATATACAATGTCCATTGCTAAAGGAAGAAGTAAGTGGATAGAAAAGAATGGGATCAATCCCAGCAGGGCAGGCTTTATATCCCGCAGCTGTACATCCATCTTCAGCTTCAGACTGTCAAGAGGTGAGCTCCAGAAGATTTGTGTGGCCAGGTCCCAGTGGCCTTGCCCTGGCAGCCAACATGAGCTCTCTCTTCGGCTTGTTGCACTCACTGTCTGCAGCATTTCTCCATGGTGGTCCATATTTGTGGCACTTTCAATTTTTGGGTGTCCAGTGAACCTTTAGTTTCACTCCAAATTGGCTTTACTAATCCATGTATTGCCTTCTTACGGTCAGGTTGACTAGTTTTCAGGGCCATCCTTTAAAATATGAATGAAAGCAACTTATGACTCATAGTTGTTGCATTCTGAATGCCCAGAAAAGAAGCATCAAATGAGTTTTCCAAATAACTACAGCCGTCTCAAGCAGTAGCAATATTCCCCTGGACCAGGTCTTGAGTGGCTTGCCTTTGTAAGTACAATGAGACAAATCCAGTGGAACTGAATCCCTAGGTGTTCCTTTTTAAACTTGCCCAAGGGTCTCTCTTCTCAATAAAATATTTACCCTTTTCCACCTTTGAATCTATGATGAGAAGGTTCTGACTGTTTCCTAAGAGGCCTTGAAGTGATATTTTTATTGTCACAATATAAAGTCCTGGACATTTTTATGTCAGTTTAGTCAGCAATCATGTTCCTCATAGTCTCAACTCTGTAGGCACTTTCTTTCAAGCCAAATTGTAACTCTTTCAAATCATTCAACC
>NW_004524778.1:3916396-3925322 GCF_000260255.1 Octodon degus
TTAACATAAATATAATCATCATGTACAGACATGGACTAGCAAAAACATAAAAAAGAAAATAAAATTTTAAAAGTGGATTATTTGATATTTTATCCAACAAGACAAACTACTAATTATATCACTGACAAGACTCAAATCTTTAATGAAATTATAGATATGTTTTCTATTGTCATAGATGCAATTCATATTTTTCTAATAATTCTTTAGTTCTAAAATCTTTACCAGGTATTATTGCACTGAAATCAAGGTTCAAGCAATTTATGTTACTATTTAGACAGTCTAGGAGAAAATTTTGTTCATTACTCATTGAAAGTGTTGAAAAAGTTAATTTAATGAGGCTGTGGGTACCTTTTCAATATTTTTTTTCATTTATGTATTTGGTAGTATCTCACTACACCAATCGGACTTCTAGAGAACCCTCTGTTTTCAGCTTCTCCAGTGCCTGGATTACAGGTCTGCACACCATGCCCATACTCAGCATGCCTTAAGGGCGGGGCCGGCACAGCATGTGGGATGGGGGATCAAACCCTGGTTTTGCACTTGCCAAAGCAAATGCTTAGTCCACTGAGCTATCTCCCTGGCCCTCGTGGGTCACTTTTCCATTGTTGGCTACTAGAGTTCAACCACATTCTTAAACAAAGGACACAGTTTATTGACCTTGAAAACCACCAGTAGCAGGCCAGTCTCTCTTACAAGAATGTATTCCATCTCCTATTTCACCTTCCTAAGATTATCTCTTTCTGTTCTTTCTCTTTGGTTGTAAAAGTTTCGTGTGATTGTGCTTGGTTTACTAGATAATTCAAGATAAGCATTCACTTGAAGGCCTATAGTTTCAGTCATATCTACCAGACCTCATTTTGTCATTTAATATTATATATTCACAGATTTTCTGATATTAGGATATGGTCTTCTTTGGAATAGTTCTGCCTAGCATAATTATGCACACAAAGATATAGAAGCAATTATATAACCATGCAATCTTTAAAAAACAATTTCTAATTTTGCCATGGGGAAAAAAAGAGGCAAAATTTGAGACAATTTCTTCCCTATAAATATTACATTTTATTAAAATTCTTATGAGATGATGACATTATATGCAACATAAAATTTACATATTGTTGATGATAGAAATTATGCCAGTATAAAATTATAGTTGATCATCACAATTTATTTTACAATTATATAGAAATCAAGTTAAACTTCTTGAAAACAGTTTTCCATAAGTTTATTGAGAAGATGAAATATATAATCCTCCCTAGTACAACAGGTAAAATATTAGATTATTATAGGAGTCCAGGTTAATTCTTTATTGGAAAAAATTAATAATTATAGTTGTGAAATTTGTAAATAAAAACATAAACAAGACAATTAAAAAACTGAAAGTTGTTTGAGACCTGGTCATGTTGGCATTACAGGAAATGCAGAAGAGATGCTGGAGATGTATACCTGTGTTTTGTCACCAAATAAGATTATTAATAAATTAAAAAGTTGTATTTTGAAAAAAAAATCACATATTAAGTAATTAAATTACTATTTCTGGCTATACATGTTTGTATCTTTCTATTCGTGCAAAAATATTCATAAATGTATATTTGTGTGTATAAAATATTTTTACTTATTAAAAAATGGAAAAGTAGAGGGCTTTCCAGATAACTCAGGGGAGTAAAGCACTCGCTTATGCAGGTACAGAGACTGGTTCATCCCTAGGTGTGCCGTGCTGCCCTCGCCCCTCAGGGCGTGCTAAAATGGGGGTTGAGACTGAGTAGTGATGGCACATGCCTATAATCCTGGGTTTGGGAGGCTGAAAACAGGAGAATCACCATGAATCTGATCTGTGTAGTGAGACCCTGTAGACCTCATACTATAATACACTGAAAAAGGATGGAAAAGTACATAAATCTAAATGTGCACTTGAAATTGATGTAGTACTAATTTCTTATTATAAATGCTTATAATGGAAAATTAGTTTTAAATTCAACATAAGTGGCCTGTTCTCTAAGATTATTTAAAATATAAAGAACAAAAATGTTGTACATAAATAAGTATAATTTTAGCATTTTAAAGGCATAGGGATGTAACTATTTGTGCATATGTATCTATATGTACATGTATTCCTATGAATATATTTATACATACATGCATTCATAGACACATAAATATATTTATTCTTCATAAGAAGTGATTTTGCCAAGAAATGGTGATATTATCCAAATGTATGTGAAATATCTTGAGTGTTATTTATTCAAACCACTTTTCCTTACAAGTTTCTTAGAGGTTTATACATCAGAAATAAGGAAAAGTAAGAAGAAAGAAACGTTTTGTAGTCACATATCTTATGTTAAACTTCAATGTAGAAATACTGGATACTTAAACTAAATCAGGATGACTTTTTCTAAATTTCTTAATTTCTAAAGCAATAACAACTCTATGACTTCTGATTCTGAGAATCCATGTTGTAGTCTCATTTGTAATTTAGAATAGGAAAAAGTCCATGGACTGTATGATAGCTAAGGAACATTTAAGTAGAGTTAACCATTGCACCATTACTTACTTTCTATGCACCAACAATAGGAAAAATAGATTCTCATTGACCATATTTGTTTCCTTGCCTGCACTGAGAAGACTATACTATTGGAACTATCAATAATAACTAACAGGAAGAATCTACTCATTTCTCATTCAGCAGTAAATTCTTCAGATTAATATATTAATTGCAGTTAATGAGTAATGAAATAAAATAGATATTATTGTATGTCAGCTAATTATGCTTTTATCTTATTTTTATAAAATTATAGAACTCATATAAAACAGTCCTAAATGAATCCAGAGAAGTACCATTATGATGTCCTCAGTGAATGATATGAGTTAAAATCTCATGTATCACATGATTTTTAGATTTCATGAGGTTTTTAATCTTTTCAAATAAAATTTGACACTAATGTAATATTAATAGCCACCTTCTGGGGCCGGGGAGATGGTGCAGTGGAATAAGCGTTTCCCTGGCAAAGCACAAGGACCTGAGTTCAATCCCTGGTTCTAAAAAAAAAAAAAAAGTCACCTTCTATGTGAATATTTTAATATATATATATTAAAATATATATATTTTATATTTGACACTAGCTCTGTGCCAGTTGTGGAAAAATGGATCAGGACCCAGTTTAAATCATGACATAAAGAGTAGTGAGTTTGCTGCTAACATTATTTTTTCTTTTTTCCACCAGCATTAAATAATTCAGTTGTGACATTTTTCTGAGGAAATGTTTCTTGGTCTAATATTCTTATATATTCTTTTATCCATGTTCTTTTATGCTGGACATTCATCTGGCCCTGCATTTTCAAATAGCATGGGAGTCACTCAAAATCTTTATTAGGATTCCCCCATAACTAACAGCTGTTGGAAACATGTAGTAGAAATTCGTGATGAATGATAAATAAATACACGATGGAAAATTTGTTTTATAAAATATTCTTTATCATAAAATAAAATTCTATACCACAAAATAAAATGGTCCAAGGTAAAACTTGCCACTTGTCATCTTAGCAAAGGTTTCAAACTTAAAACTCCACATTTTTAAGTAGCAATGTAAGAGTGCTTGTTTTATATATTATTTCATGAATTTTTCAATGCCATATATTTTCAACATCAAACTTATTTCTCTGTTTAGTCAGTGAATTCTCTAACAATCGGGATTACTTTTGACTTATGCTTATCTACCTAAAATATCCACATTCTTGATTGTAACAGATATTCAACAGACATTTCACTGAGTAGTGTATGCATAATAAATTTTAAGAGGTTTTCCTTTTTATGTGCTTTCTAAACTCCGATAAGTATACTTATCAAAAACTTGTGTTTATTCAATGCTTATAATGTTCACTACTTTGCGACAGAAGGAATGGGTAGAATTGATGAATTTGGGATTAAAGTAGAAAAACATTTTAGGTAAAAGGACACAAAAACCATGGCTACAGAAAATTAAGACATGTAAGAGAAGTGACTCATTTCAGGCAACACTGAAGACAAAGAAGTATATTTTCAAGATAATAATATAGAAAAATTATTCTATTAAATTAAATACATAAATCTGTGCATCGGAAGTTTAATCTTGCAGTGAAGCATAAAGAGTATCTTAGAAACAAAGAACAGAAGCAGAGAAACTTGGATATCAAAACCTTAAGAATAATAGTGGAAAATGAAGAGGAAAGTTGAGAAATATTACAAAATTTATATAAATAAATTCTTAATAAAACTTACAGTAAAAAGAATTGAGGGCAAGTAGAACTAAACATAAGGTTGTTAAAAATAAGACTTCAGAGAAATTACATTTAGAATTTAATATAAGCAAAAAGAATGATTCATGAATTGGGCTGCGAACTAGAGCAAAACGGGTTCAGAATTCTGCAACACATCACAGGTGCAGGCTACATTTATAACCAGAGGAGGTTATACATCTGTATGTCAACCAGGGAGTGACTGCAGAAGCTGTCTGGTTCTCTGCAGTTAATACTGCTTCGTATGGACAGCTTTCAGCACATTTCAGCTAAGAGGTTCTGCCTTTTCCGTTGGTCAAGACTCAGTTCTTGTTGTGCAGGATATTGCCAGATCATTTACAGTGTGTTCACATAGCAAGTTGCAGCTCAGTATGCATGAAGAAACCTTTACACAGGTCTAGAACCAACTTGAATTCAATATATTTCACCTTAATACCATCCTATAGATATTGAACTTTAATAATACTTTTCATGACTTTGAAAATGTAACATAGCTCAACATTTTTTCTTCAGCCTCAAGCCAAAAGCACTTTAAGCAGAAAGAGACCCCCCACACACACACAAATAAAAGGATAACTGATTTAATTCACATCTATTTTTTCTGCAGCTTTTTCCTGATCATTTGCTATCAGAAAATATTGACTCCACAAGCTACAAAATTTAAGGACTTGCATAGCTAAATAATAAAAAAGCATCATATTTACTGGGGCTGTATTTTTGCAATTTGGACGCCAGAAGCTTTTCCTGTGCACGTCACCAATTATAACTCTTGTTAAGAGTTTACATTCTATTTCCTGAAATTATAAATTTCCTTCATTTCTGGTAAGTTATGTTGGATTGCAGAAGGATCATGGACTACTTATAGAAAGGATTTATATCCTATAACTTACACATGCAATAATTACATGTAGTAATTTAGACTGAAAAGTAACTGGAGCCGAATTTATTTTACTTTTCAGTTTTGTCCTTATATTCATATTATTGTTTCTAGTCATTCCTGCTTTTCCTTCTTTCAAAGCTATGTGCATTAAATTTATGAATTAAAAAATAGGGTCAGGCTAGATGTTTATTTTCTGCCTCCATATTCATTTATAGTAAACATCACATTCTGTCAGAGAAATACCACACTTCACTTTTTAGCATTCTGGATGCAGAATTCTTCATTTTATATCTTATACTTAGGAAAATGAAATATTTCCATTGTCAAACTGTAAAATAAACAGCAAAAAAAATTTCATGTGTTTGAGTGCCTGCTTAAACAAAGCAGTCAGGCTCAGGACGATGTGGTTTGAACCCATATACTCACTCCAAACCTGAAGGCATCTTGAGATTGAAAAAAAAACAAAGAATCCAAATTAAATTTCATGTATGTTTTTAAATCAAACTTGATTATCACTCCCAAGGCTAACTGGTATGTTGTGCTTACATATTTTTTCAGGACTGGTTTTTGTTTAATTTTACTTTTTGTGTATAAGATTTAAGTATTTCAAATTGGAAGCAAAAGCATAAAGATAACCGTGTCTAGTTTAAAATAAAAGTCTCAAAAGCTACCTTTTCTCTTCACTCCAATTCATCATCATGAGTACTGCACCTACCTCCCACAGCAACCTAACAATCTCTAAAATAAGCTCACAGATGGAGAGAGGAGAAGAGGTGAAGCCAGTGAGAAGTGGCAGGAGAAGATAACAGAAATTAGAAGAATCATCTCTTTTCATTTCCGTTTCCTAGAGGTTTTGAATGTCACCCGTGTTTCATCGTTTATGGCCATGCCACTCAGGAAAGAACACATTGGAACACAGCACCCGAGTGTCCATAAATGAGATTGATCCTTAACAGGAGAATATTGTCACCACTTCCATTCCCAATGCATATCACAAAATAAATGATTGAAATTCAACACCACCTTTCTGAATACAAGTTATTTACTGCTAACCATTCTATACATATGGAAAGGATTAAATCAATATCAATTAAGCTAAGGCCTACTGATGAACATTAAAATAACTTAGTCCACCAGTGGGAAGTTGTAAACAAAGACTCAGATTGAGCATATCACACAAGTAAGGATAGGCATGTATGTATGTATGTATGTATGTATGTATGTATGTATATAAGTATCTATGTATGCATATATCTAAAGACAGGCATGCTATCAGACAAGTGAATTTGCTGTGGGTGGTGGAGACTTAGGCCTAACCTACATGCCCAGATATACCTGCAGGGATCTCGACCACATTTCTTACAGCTGTGAAAGGGATTGGTATGAAAAGAAGTTACAGATTATTTCACAGCTGTGAGAAATGTGGTCGAGGTCCCTGCAGGTATATCTTGGAAAGCAGAAATCTTCTTAGCATGAAATATCCATGGAGGACTTTCACTGAGGAAAGGTAAGAACCCCCACAGCAGCCACGTGGAGAAGCACCGGAAGTGGCAGTGGTGTGGACATCCCCACGCCATCGTCAGGGCTGCATGCAGGCCTCCCACCCTCCTGGAACCTCTGCCCTCAGGGTTGAGGTCCAAAGCCAAAGAGTCAATCACTATTAGTTGTGGCAAACTTATTTAGTTCTATGATTGATAATAAATATTTTTTATGAATGTTGAAATAATTTTAGTATTTATTTTCATTAATAGTTGCTAAATGCAAAACTCTTACCTCTATGTATATTTAAAATTCATTAACTTTTCAAATAAATTATGCTTGTGATATATATGAACACACACATTAATATTTAACATAACTATGAATTTTTACCTTCTGTAGCATTGCTAAAGAAAAATATTTTAAAGCTTTAAATTATATATCTAAGCAGAAACTAAGTGTCTTAAAGTGTGCACTATTTAAGAAATGGAGTTACGTGGATAGATGCCCATGATCACTATCCAGGAATATAAAAGTCTCCTTTGTATAGATTCTCGCAGGGTAATGAATGCAAGATCCTTCAGGGCATCCAGTCCAGCTTTCCATCTCATGTTGACTCCTCTGACAACCTGCCTGGACTGCTTGTCCAGGCTGTGCCTGAACATTCTCAGCAATGCAGAAAATATTATGGCCTGAGGTTCTGCCTCCCCAGAGGAAGTTTGACTATGTTTGGACAACTGTGAGTGGTAGAAAATTCTTCTTTATGTTTAGCTAAAATTATGTTCCCTGGAGTTTCCCTTTGCTTCATTTCAATTTTATACTCCTGGACATAAGGAACAAATCAAACCCTCTTGCACATGAAAGCTCTTGGTCTCTTTAAGGGGAACTCTCAATTTCCCTTTGAGCCTTCTCATCTATATATTAAATATCCACCGATTCTTTAAGGAGGCCTCATCCATCACGTTGCTGGTTCCTTTCACAATTCTGGCCTCCTCAGCTCAGAAAGTCTTCACTGTCAATATCTCTCTTAATGTCTGGTGCTTATAATCAAACAACCTAAAATTCCACCAAGTGATAGAGTATTTATGCTTGTGATATATATGAACACACACATTAATATTTAATATAACTATGAATTTTTACCTTCTGTAGCATTGCTAAATAAAAATATTTTAATGCTTTAAATTATATATCTAAGCAGAAACTAAGAGTCTTAAAGAGTGCACTATTTAAGAAATGGAGTTACGTGGACAGATGCATCATCATTTGTGTGCATCTATCATTTTTCTTTTCTTATGTCTAGGTATATAAGCAAGACAAAAAGGACTTTTCCTGGCAGTATGACTTTCTTTGACTCATGTTAGTAAAGTGACTCACCACTGTATGGTGTTGAGTTTGGTGTCAATAAACTGTTGAGATTTTTAAGTCAGTACTGACTTTCATCCTTTGAATTTCTGCAGTTAGTGTTAAATATTTATTTATTTGCTTTTCCTACTTAAGGCACCTTGCACTGACTCTTTCTAACCTTCATTTTATAAGCTTAAATTCACTTCTGTTACTTGTCAAATAATTCCGTGACCAGACTGCTGTTTGCTACTTCTCCCATATTTAAAAACATTTGAGATACTAAATTAATAGATTTAATATTATATTATTGTGTTCTCAATTTTCTATATCATAATTAACCAAAATCAATTGCTCATTGGAATTTACCTTTTTCTTTTTTTTAGACATCCCTCTCAGCTCATGGTCGAGTAACATGTTGTCCTCCAGAGGGAAGCCTCCTGTCATTGTGTGTTCAAGCTTCTGTTCTGCATCTAGCATCTACAAAAGTGGTCAGGAGCTGAGTGTAGGTGCACATAATAAACAAATGATGTTACTTGCACAAATCCAGCAAAAGGTGAGCTGCTATGTAAACAGTGAACATAAGCAATTGCCCTAATGTCAGTGCTCCTAATGAACCATCTTCATAAAAGCATTTGGGAAGGTTAACAAGACAAATAAAAAATTCATAGAGTAGTTGCTCTTAAAATTTCACAGTTACTTCAATAAATACACTTAAATACAAATGCTATAATTAAATCTATTTAAATATAAACTTAAATCAAACTATATAGGTTAAAAAAACTTCAAATACAAAGAAAGCATAAATCTGACAACAAAAACACAGAATCTCTCAAATGTTGTCCTTTATTCTAGATAAAACTGAGTTTTCAAGAAATTGTTTTATATTATCCTTGATTATGCTCTTGCCTTTAATCAGATAAGAAAAGGAAAGGATAACCTTAAGTCAAT
>NW_004524778.1:3925502-3941111 GCF_000260255.1 Octodon degus
CAATCTATTGAAAATACTTTTGCATGCCATCCAAAACGTACATCATGAGCCAGAAATTCATGGGGCATGGTGCTTCTTTAGGTCTTTTGGCATCACTCTCCTAGGCCATTTGAAAATCAGAAAATAGCAAGGTTGGAGCAAAAAAAAAAAAATTCTATATTCAAAAGAGCTGTATTGAATAGAGCTTGAAAAAACACATAATTTGTGTAAAGATTCACTTTATTTTAAACTGATTTTTTCCCACTCCTAACAGTGTGTGTATGTAAAGAGTTATAACAGACAAATTATGTCAGAATAATGTTAAGATGTATCATTTTTTTTCTAATTCAGTATTTTGAAAAGAATCATCAAGGACAAAAGCTTGTAAACTGACAGTGGTTTTGGATACTAACCAAAATCTTTGTAGCCCTGGATCTGGAAGGCACCATTGCTTGAAATCATGAAATCAGAGAAACAAAATCCATTTTTCTTTGAAAATGAACCCACTTAATTCTACAATGACTATATCTCTAACCTCAGCTTCATGTTGCCCTTTTTATGTTAAATCAAATAATTTCCTGCACTTATTGTTGTTCTCAATTTATTACTTTTCCAATGAGAGTGACTTAAAATATTTATTGAACCACATTACCAGATGCAATCCATGTCTGCGCATGCACATATCAGCTGCTTCTGCAGTGAGGTTTCTGGCTTTGGGATAAAATTTGTACTGTACTCTGTGCTCATGGAAAGCAGGGAAATACTTGCATGAGACTAAGCTGTATTTCTTCAGAATACATGACCACACACTAGTTTTCAGTAGTGTCAGTGCTTAGTTAGGTAAACGGTGGTGTAATGAAATGAAATAATATGCTTCTGGCGTTGTACACTGCACATATTCTTCTTAAAACACTACTGCACATTATTTATGAGAATTTAACTATATGTTTGTGTTCATTAAATTACCAGTGATTATAATGACAGATGAACCTTCGTATCATCAATTGCAGGTTCTTCCTTTTGTGAAGAACCTACAGGTCACAGAGGTGTGACAAAAGGTGCAGTGCAGACTGTTATGGCTTGTGTGTAGCTGTCTCCCCAAAGCCTCATGCAGTCATTGGGTCACAGTGTTAGAATTTGTAATTAATTCATGATGCAGTGCTTGGATTTCGGGTATGAGTGCTACACCCTGCTGGGGTGGAAAGCCTAGCTGAACATAAGAAGACACACTTGCTCTCTGTTGCTCTTATTGCCACTATTCCTCCCCTTTGCTCTTTGCTGTTTTCCACCACCACAAACTGCTGCTCTCTGCCATGTGCTACTCGGCCTTGGAGCCAGCTGGTATGGACTGAAAGCTCCACAAACTGTGAGATAAATAACCCTTGACTTCCTTGATTTTAGTTATTGCAGATATTTTGTCCCAGCAACAAGAGAAAAGTAACAGAGATACATAAATTACATCAAATATCCTGACCTTGACCTTTTTATATACTTAAGTTTCTTAATACCTTTTCTATGATGAGAAAGACCGGCAAATTCAAATTTGAATTAATAGAAAAAGAAAATTTCTCTAATGTACATTTCCTATACATATTCTCAAGTATATACTGTTTTACTAGTCTTGGGCCTCTCTCTGCACAATCAATTCCTTGGCCAATTATCAATCTATTTTTGGTCAAACCCAAATTTGTTGTTCAGGTTCAGCCTCAGGAATAAAGGATGGTGCACTATTTCTCAGTTGCCAGCTGTCACTGTATTAGGCTTCATCAGTGGAGTTGCTGAAAAGACTTTGAGAAAACTGGAGCTTCATTCATGGCTGAGATAGTCCTTTGAAAAGGATCCTGTATGTGAAGCATCTTGAGGTCTAGACTCTGCAGTGTGGATGGCTTACTCCAGTGCAGCACATCTGACTTCCTCAGTTCAGTTCCTGTATATCATAGAAGTTAGCATTCCATGGGCTGGCCAGATAGCTCAGCAGACTAAATAACCTGCTTATGCAGACAGAAGGACCAGGGCTTGATTCCCATAGTGCTGTGCTAGCCTTGCCCTCATGGTGCGCTGAGAAAGCAATTGAGACTGGGCGTGGTGGTGCACGCCTGTAATCGCAGAACTTGGGGGGTTGAAAACAGGAGGATCTCTATGTTTCCAATCTATTTAGTGAGACCTTGTATATCCCGTACTAAATATATAAAAATAAAAAAGAAAGAAGATCCAGGTAGGACCAACAGATTGGCTCTGCACTCCCTGTGGGTTGTTGGGCACAGGAATTATTTTTTTGTTTGTTTGGGTTTTTTTGTTTATTTGTTTGTTTTTATGAGCATAATATATTTATTGAGGCAAATAAAGCTCCTGTCAGAGAGGGACAGGAGGGGTGCCCGAGCGGGTAGTCCCCGACAGGAATTCTTCCCATAGTGCAATTTCTAGTGAACAGCGATGTTGAGCCCAAGAGCAGAAGTCTAACACATTTCATTCCAGTAATGAGTCAGCTCTGCTGTCCCTGACAAGGCTGTGTCCTTTTAATCAAGGTCTAACTCTCAAAAACTAGGTCTCTCAAAAACTAAGAAAAAACTAGGTCCTGGGAGATAGGTCAGAGGTCTAATTGCCTGCCTGGAAGCACAAGGACCTGGGTTTGGTCCCCGGTACTGCATGCCCTAACATAATCCCAATGCTGGGGAGGCTGAGACAGAGGATCATTATGAGTATGAGCTGCATAGTGGGACCCTGTATGAGACAGAGAGGGAGATGAGGGGGTGAGTGGAAACCACACCATCATGCCCTATATACAATCAAAGTATAAGACTAAAATCAGGAGGATCTTTTTTGGAATTCAAAGCAGACATTTTCCAAGAGACCATCACTGCTAGGCCTTGCTTAGGATCAGATATAATAAAATCTTGAAATAGCCCACCTACATTTAGTACCAAGAAGGTGATTTTGACCTTAGAAGGTCAATATCAGAACAAATTTACAAAACTTTATGTCTGAGGACTGGAAAATGAGCACACACTCTTTAATATATGCACACTCACTAGGGTTGGGGAAGAGTATCTGAACCAGAGGGTCCACTTTGTCTAGGAAAGGAATTCCAATTTGCTAATTACATTGCGTATTTAATTTCTTCCTAAGGCAAAATGGACTAGGAATGTATAATGCGCAAATTTCTGTAATCTCATCATTCAGGAAGGTAAGGCAGAGTGATTGCCATGAGCTCAAGATCAGCCCGGACTGCATATTGAGTTCAAGACAAGCCAGGACCCTGTCACCAGACTCTGTCTCCAAGGTAACAGAAAGAGAAAGAGAGAGAGAGAAAGAGAGAGAGAGAGAGAGAGAGAGAGAACAAAACAGCAAAATTAAAAGAAAGGAAGCATTTTTTGAGTATATTTATTAAACATTCAGAGCAAAGAGCAAATAAGTTTCCTGAAAATATTTTCAGGAAATACAAAAGTAGGTGTAGAAAAATGAATTTTCCACAGCTCAGTGGAAAATGATGATTCCTAGCAGGAAATAAAACTAATCAAGTGAAAGCCCATATAAAAGGGTTAGTTTATGTAGGAGAGGTTGAGGGAATTATCACCTGATGAATTATTCTTTCTTTCCCTTGCCATATAGAGGAGCTCATTTGATAAGAATAAAGTTGGGGAAAGGATCATAAATTTAAGGAAAATTCAGAAAGTTGGAAATAATTGTATGAAGATTGAAAGAGACAGCCAATTTGAGAAAAAAGACCCCAAAAGGCTGGAGAAATTATCTAAAATATGGAGTAGATATTTTTAGAATTGTATTGCAAGCTTTTTTGCCTCTTAAGTGATAAAAATAAGTGTAGTGGAAACATATGGTACCAAAGGAAGCAGCATATGAGAGCTCCTTAAGATAATTTCTGAGAGAAGTTGAGATAGTTCTGCAGGAATGGGCATGAGTAATGAAGAAGAACATGAGATAGATTCTGAAGTCTTTTGCTCAGAATAAATGGCAAGATTCACAAAATATTTAACTTCTGTTATCAACCCAAGGAAGGTAGAGTGTGCTTGGAATTTATACATCATCTACCTTGGCTGGTGATTACTTAATTACATGAACTGATTATTTTGTCCAGTTGTACCTGTTATGGTCAGCTGTCTTTGTGAAGCATGTAGAATAGGGAAGGGAAAAATGAATAAGGAAGCCTAGTTTGCAGTATCCATGTTGTAGCACGTTTGATGAATGTACAACAACAACAAAAGGCAAGCAGAACAAAGGGCTGTGTTGTGTTTGAAAACTCCAAGTAGATTTACCCTAAAATTTGAAGAGAACACAGTTACTATCTCTCCACCATCATAACTCTGGTTCTGTTGCCTGAAATTTAAGTTTTTGAGAGTGATAGCCTCATGTTCCAAGGAGCAGGCATTATTTTGAAATAACAACGGGCTCTTCCAGTAGTCACTTACTTTCCAAAGCCAATAACTAAAATTTAACCCTCAATCTTACAGGTAGAGCTTAGGAATTTGTTGTTGCAAATTGAATTTAGCAAACATTTAGTCACATGCATGGTGATAGAAAAGGGTAAGATGAGGAACTATAAAGAAGTGAAGTATTGAGTCAAATGATAGAGGCACCAAAATATCTGCACAGTCAATCACTATAATCAGTAGGCCTTATAAACCAGTAAGTAATTAAATAATGAGCCACAGGGGGAGATTTGTCTACTTGGTGTTATCCTCTGAATAACTACTGTGACGATAGCATTATGCAATGTATTAGTGACTACAATTGTCCTAGTAACCTGATTTGAGACTATTTCATTGCTATTTTGTCCTTTTTTGTCATTAAAATGATTTTTTTAAAGTGTCCATGGGATGAGAAAAAAGACAAAAGAAGGAAAGAAGAAAGGGGAAAAGATACATTTTGGTATATATACAGGGTAGCTTAGATAACTGTACTGTTGAATTATATTGATCTATTTAAAGGAACAGTTAATGCTTAATTTTGTTAATTTTTTAATAACTTTTTGATCAATTTTACATGCTTATACCTGCTAAATAGAACCATTAATTTGAATACAATAAATATGCATTATAAAAAATAAATAAAACAGTATGTCTTGGAATAAGTTATTTATTCTTAAATGTCCAGTCTTGATTTAGGTAAAATAAGCAAAATAACATGCAGTTACAAAAGATAGAGTACCAATAAGTGGAAAATATTTCAAGGAGTCCATTAAGGTGGCCTTTATAATTTAACTATTCACAACTAAACACTGAAGCAATCAATAATTGCAGTTAAGATATTAATTCATCCTAAAGTAAGACAAGGTACAGAAGAATATTTACTTTCCATAAATCCCATTCCTACCTAAGACTGAGTATAAACTTTTAGACATTTCTAATCACAAAACTTTCAGAAAAAAAATAATTTAAAAGTTGGTGTCAACATCACCGCCTTTAAAAATAAATTCCCTGCTGCAGGTCATCCCCTTGAGAGAGGCTTTCCATTTTGGGAAAGACACACATTAGATTTTGCTATCTGAAAATCCCCCACCTCCAACATCTAAATTACATCAGCTATAATCTGATTTCTCTAAATTTACTTTAACAGCAACAAAGACCATGTTTCCATCTTCAGTGCTTATATCACTACCATGGCAAATACCAATAGAAAAAAAAATAATAGTCTCTTGGATTTAGCCTCAAACTTATAACACATCTCTTTGGGTTCATGACCTAATGTGAAACTCATGAATATTGTTTCTCCTCAAAAATCCATATTTCACCTCAACAGAATATTCCTCTCACATGAAGCTTCACCAGTTAACTAATGCAGAAGAAAAATACACATGTGATAGCATAAGTTTATTTCTTTTTTGTCCAGTACTGAATGCTTTCTTTCAAATTTTGTGTTTTGAAACCCAGACACTGAGGTGAGGTTTTGAGGTATTAATTGGGTAATGAGAATTGAGATCAAATGTTGGGTTGGAGCCCTATAAGAGAGACATCAGAGGCCTTCCTTCCATCTTCTCTGTTCTCTGCCAAATGAAGAAACAACAAGGAGACTGGGATCTGAACACAGGGAGTGTCTTCCCTTTACAATGGTTGCAGGCACTTCAGACTTTAACATTCCAGCCTCCAGAACTGTGAAAAATAAATGTTTGCTATTGAAGCAATCTAATTTATGGAAATTGGTTTCCACTTCTGAAATAAGTATACATTCTAACCTTTCTTAAAACTATCTTGGAGAATGTTGGCGTGATTGTATTAACATTTCAGCAAAATCTAAGCAGTAATTTCTAATGGACAAAAGAAATGTGGAGATCTTACAAATCCAGTGCTACATCACTTAGGAGCCTTTCATTTGCACACCATTTTCTTCACAAAGAGAAGTATTTGATAAAGTACTGTTTGCAAACTCTGCATCAAGTGACAGATATGACTGAGGTCCCCTTATTTGCACAAAAATGTGGCCATCTTTTCCAAAATTGTAGAAAATTTAATTTCACAAGCCCAGGTATGACAGTAAGAGTATAAAGATAACTGTGTTAAATAATACTAGTTTTGTACTTGCTAACATTTTTATTTTATTTGTTAATATATCATATATCTTTTTGAAAATTCAGGAAAATTTTGAAACACAAATACTAACTAAAATTTCTATATTTAATAAAATTTATTTTCATGTCATGCATTTCATAAATGTCTAATTTACTTTGCAATATATAATTTTGTCATAAGAGATAAAAACTTCTATATTGTGTATATTAACTTTAATTCTCAAATCATCCTGTGAATTATATATAATCATCTCTATTTTGCAAAGGGTAAAATAAAGACTCAGAAAGTTTAAATGCTTATTCTTAATTTTTAAAAAATGCTACGTGGTAGAATAGATTAATTCAAATCAGTAGCTTAACTAATTTCTTGGTTCTTCATTAACCTAAAAGATCCATATTTCTTTAGTAAATGTCTTTAATGTTTCAAAGTCAAGGCTGGCTCTTCTGTATGCATAAGTAGCTATAGGTATGACTTGCAGAAACATGAATAACTGGTGGACCTCAAACAAATTTTGTTAATATACTTTATGTGTACAAAGAATACTGAATTTTTTATATATGTTAACTTTATTCCCTAAAGCAGTCTATAAAGTATCAATTTTTATTTCCACTTTTCAAATGGTAAAACAAAAGCTCATAAACTTTAAGTGGCTATAAAGTTATTCCAATTTCTTAGCTATTTCATGACATGAGTTATGTGGTCTGCTGGGAAGCATAGCTTGAATGCTCTGCCCCCTATTTTTCAAAATCTAGCATCATACATTATTAGATTGAATACATGAGCTATTCACTTCAAATAGGAGACTTCAGATTACATGTAAGACCTTGTGACTTCTGAGCATTAAGGCCATTGTATGTTTCATACTATTTTGTGCTTTTCCAAACACCAGGAGCTCAGCCTGTGACAGGGACACACCCATTATAGCTGATCCAAGGTTGCCCCATCAACACAAGCCCTGTCCTCTATCACTGAAAGAATTTATGTGATGTTATGGACCTTTGGTGTGTTAGATGTCACCTTTTCAAAGGCTGTTTTTCTAAAAGATGCATTTCAATTACCATTTACCTTTCAATGAAGACTCCACCCATTATAATGAGTCAATTAGATTTTAATAGTTTTAAAATGTATTCATTGTGTGACTAGAGGGCATTGAGTAGCCAGGCACATGAATTCCAAAGCCATTTTCCGTGAGCTTTTTCACATTATTTTCCAAGTCACTATAAAATGAAGAATAATGTTGTATTTATATGGTGAGATACTGACTGATTCATGGAATCTATCTTTAACCATTTCCTTATTCTAATGTGATGAAGCAGGATTTTCCTGATGTGTAAATCTGAGTTAATTGTGGAATTTGGTAAAATAAAAAGAAAATTAGAAAAATAACTCTTAAATGTATGTTGCCAGAGAAACAGGAAAACACATTTTGGGACTCAAATGAAAGTGTCAGTGGATAGTTCAGCCCTTATGCTTGGACTTGGTGGTTTCGAGGCAGCATATTGAAGATCACGTGTGTGTGGTTTAGAAGGTTAAAAAAAGAGAAGAATGGGCAAAAAGCCACAGAATATTAGAGCAACATTTTTCTTAACAGATGATTCTAATGCAAGATTATTATTATGATTTTATTTTTTGAGGAACCTGGGATTAAACTCAGGCCCTTGCACTTGCCAGGGAAGTGATTATTCTACTGAGCTATCTCCCCAGCCCCCAAGATTAAGTTTTGTCCATTTGTTATAGCAAAATTTCTGAAATTGGGCAACATATGAAGGATAGGAGTTTGTTTAGCTCACAGTTTGGGTGTTCAGAACAAGACTCAGGGTTGAGCTCAGCTCAGCTGGGGTGGGCACCATGAGGGCAGGGATGGGGGAAGAGAGCGGAGCAGCACGTGTGCATGAGGGATTCAGGGCAGGTGGCAGGCTCGCTCAGGACAAGACATTTTTGCCAGAACAATTTCACTACGTATGACAGGATCAGTCTCTCCAAAGGTGGGACCCCCGCAAGGCTTTCACCAGTTCTCACCTCTTTGACTCCAGTATCTCTCAACAGTGGGGATGAAGCTCCTAGAAAAGCAAATTTGGGAGATACTGCTGAACTACACTCAGATCATGACAATCTTGTTAGCTCACTGGGGAAACAATTTTTTAAAAAGGTATATTTTGCTTTGGCAGCAGATATTATTAATTTTACAAATTACATTACAAAAATACTCCCAAAATATTTCACAAAAGGAAAGCTTTGGAATACTTGTGCTAATTTTCAAAATGTAAAACAAAAGGAAAAACAGCCACAAATTGTATGACTACAAAAATAAAGAATTCCTAGTAGAGGCGTTACAGAGATTCTGCTAATTCAGTGTTTAGTATGGAATAATGAAAGGAAAGATTGGAGATGATAAATACACACAACAATCTAAAACACAATTGTAAATAATATCCCCAAAAAGCTACAGTTTGTTTAAGACATAAAAAACTTTGTATCAACAAAAACAGATCTTAATAGAATGTGGATGAAGTTAAAGAGGAGACAATTTTTGGAATTTCAAAGTTCAAGTGTCTTTTAAACTTACATACAGTTTCTTTAAATATTTCTGATATTTTTTTTTAATAATGAGCCAAACAAGAGAAGTACTGTGACAATACTTTTTTTCTCTCTCTGTTTGTTTTTTTTTATAATGTATTATTATTTGCAGGAGAACAGGAGTAGGGAAGTTAGGGAAAGAAACCACTGTGTTGTTCTATTAACATATCCACTTGACCACTGTGAGAACTATTTGGCAACTTTAGCCGGAGGAAATAATGTAATGCCTTCCTCGTAACTTTTATAAAAATGGCATCGTTTGCTGTTAACAGTCAGTGATCTCCGTGTACTAGTACCGATGTGTTACCGTGGACTCCCTGCCTATATGTTTCATCCCATCATATACGTAGGCTCAAAAACAAAACTGTGAATAAGGCACGCACAGCCGCACATCGAGGTAGTGCCGGCTACCGTAGAGGTCAGGCAGGAGAACTGCGTTAGCACGGGTGCTCAACATCAGTTTGTGCGACATAACTAAAAGGTCTCTTAAAAAGGTGGAAAGAAAATCCACAGCTAAGTTAATAATACACTCTTAGTCTCACAATTTTTGTTACTTTACAACATAAAAATTAGAATTCTTGACAGTACTACTGCAATGTATTAAAGTATATGATCTATATTTTGACACATAACACACTTAATATTCGCAATGTAATTTCATTTTTGTCATTCATTCATAAAAGCATTTCCAACATGAAGACCTGAATCATATTCATCATTTGTCACAAAAAAGAAATATCTCTACAATTAAACAACCTAGACATAGGGCTGTCCAAATAGCTCGGTGGATTAAAGCACTTCCAAGCAGGCACAGGGACCCAGGGTTTGATTACCAGGCCTGCCGTGCCAGCCCTGTCCCCTCGGCGAGATGAGATAGTAATTGAGATGGGGCGTGGTGGTGCGTGCCTGTAATCCCAGCTCTTGGGAGGCTATAAACAGAAGAATCACTATGAGTCTGATCTCGTTGTGAGACTCTGAACACCCTGTAGACACTTCCCTAAAATAAAAAAAAAGAAGAGCTGGACAGATAATCATAAGTATTTCTGCAATGTTAATAATTTGTGATTGTACTACACTCCCAAAGCGTGACTTAATAGCAGGATGTTAAAGTCTTCCCTAACGATCATCTTTGAGCTGCTACTGGTACTTATGGGGCAGAAGCCAGCAATTATGGTCTTTGTACATATATGGGATAAGCACTAACCAATCAAGATTTCTGCATCTTCCAAAAACTAGTAGTGCACATGTGAAGCTGTATCTACAGACATAATCCCAGTTTGCAGATTCTGATGTTTAAAAATGTTAGATGATATTCCCAAAATCACAAGAGTCAGCTGCATTCAAGTCCATATGTACTGTAGCATTTTTCAACACTCAATATGCTTCTTACTGACATTTAAATAACGGCTTTCATTAATTATTCTCTCCCCATTCTTTCTCCTCTCCTCCTGCTCTTCCTTCTCTTATGTTTGTCCTTTTGGTTTTCTTTTTTCAACTTTTCTTCTTCTTTCTTGTTTTGCTCTCTTAAATTTCACATTTATGCACATAAATAAAAATATTTCCTTAGTCATCCAAGATAAGACTTTATTTACTAAGAATGAAAGGAAAAAGCAAAATGCCATTTACTGTCAACAGATAAAACAGGTTTTCATAACATTCAATTGCAACTCAACAAACAAAATGGAGAAGATACTCTGAGGGCCTATGACAGCCCTACGCTTCTCCTTCCCAGCGTTCTTCTTCCCCTTCTGGGTTGTGCCTCCATCACCCTGCCAAGTTCTGTTGCTTATTCCCCAAAGTGCCTGATACAACATCTGTGGTGGCTTCCACTGAGATTTATCTAGCCAGATTTTCATTAAAATAGCAACTGAATTGACTCAATAAAATGTTGCTTATCTCAATAAAGCTCTTTAGAGCTCCACAAATTTGCATTTAATACTCTTTAGTGTCATTACCACATTAATAATCTGTGCCTAAAGAGCAATAAAAACTTTATACTTTTTGTTTAATAGAAATGGCTTTATAACCTTCTCTTTTCATGCAACTTGAACTTTAAAGTACCAGACAGAAAAAGACAAAATATTCACATGTGAAAGGTGATCAAATCACAGTGACAGTGCTTTCTTAGGCTTCACAAATCTAAGGTTTCTCCTAAGATATTCTTAGCCTGTCCATATTATTTGATTCAGGAAAACGTAAAATCTATGGTCTCCATCAAAACACCCATAAGAAGAAATCACTTTTGATTTCCTTAGTGTTATCCAAAGACAAAAGTATAAGAAATTCAGTTGCAGATCAAATTGGCTTTCATTTCACTTTCTGGAAACAAGACTGTCTCCATTCTACAAAATAAAATGATAGCTTCCATTACAACCACAGAATTGTAAAGTGGGAAAGAGTAAATAGAACAAGAGAGAAACATTTAATTGGTTAACATAAAGTTACTTTGGGATTTCTTTATTTTTTAACTAAAGTTTAAAGCTGACAGACTGCCTTTTATACTGTCCCTGGAAAACAGAAATATCATACTTTCAGGAAAAATGGTTTCATTTGGTGGTGTATCCATTTCTATAAAGTTTCAATTTGGTTGTATGACATCTGGGGTAAACGACAGAATTTTTCTCCGGTCTTTCTGTTAGTGACTTGGGCTGAAGCTCCCGCCACACAATGACTTCCTTGTTTTGTTTCAGCAAAACCTTCTTGTTGCTAATAAGAATGAAATGAAGTAGAGAGAATGCTAAAGAAGTGGGCAGAAGAACATGGGCAATCATGATGCTATTTATAGATAAGTATCTCAAATGGGTATTTAAATCATTAAAAGAAATAAGGAAATGTTGTGACTAACTTCATGTGGCTGGATTCCCTTTCTAGTTTCTCCTAGTAGATCTGTTTGAGTTTGCAGTACAAGTGAAAGTAAGGGATAGTGAGGAGAAATACTCAGTGAAGGAAGTTCACACAGGAGGCATTATTCATGGAAAGTATTTTGAAGATGTTTTATAACATAGCATAAAGCAATACCAGGAGCCGGTTGTAAATTTTCTGACTACCGAGCACATGCAGTGGGGGAGTCAGTTACGTTTTCTGGAATTTAAGATCCACAGTGATGAATATCAATATGTGTGCATATAAAGAGATAGAAACAAAGAAATCTCCCAAACTGACAAGACTTCCACACTGTTGCCTTTTTCAGTGGTGCATATGCTGCTGGAACTGTGCTTTTATGCTTTTCTTCAGGTTCAAATTAAACAGGAAGCAGAGGGTCGGAGAGATGGCTCAGTAGAATAAGCACTACCCTGGCAAGCTCAAGGACCTGAGTTTAATCCCCAGTTCCACCAAAATAACAAAAACAGACAAACAAAAAACATAAACAGGAAGCTGTACAATTTCCTACAAAGTAAAGGCTTACTTTCCTAATTCAAGCATACCTTCTAGAAATAGAGACAATTCTTTCTAACTAAATTTCGTTTCTTTGTTTTCTGTACTTTAAGGAAGGGCCTACAGGGTGTTCAGGGTCTCACTGTTAGATAAGACTCATAGTTATTCTCCTGTTTTCAGACTCCCAAGTGCTGGGGTTACAGGCACATGCCACCACACCCAGTCTCAATCCAGTCTCAGTATGCCCAGGGTGCAGGGCTGGCATGGCACACTGGGGAGTGAACCCCCAGCCCCTGGCCCTGCTTACAGGTGCTTTAATCTGCTGAGCTTTTTAGCCGGCCCTTCAGGCTAAATTTCTTAAACACACAGAATATAGAATACCCTCTCCAGCAAATAACTCAGAAATATCTGTCAGTAAAACAGAGCAGAGACATTAGTACTGAAACTCAGAAGATGAATGTATCAAAATGACATCAGGGGCCAGGGAGATAGCTCAGTAGAATAAGTGCTTGCCTGGCAAGCTCAAGGGCCTGAGTTCAATGCCCAGTTCTGCAAAAGTACAAAACAACAAAAAAAACCCAAAAATGAGATCAGTAAAGAATGTGCTAAAAAGAAGGTCAGCAGAGATGTTCAGGGAAGACTGAGCTGATTGATTTCTTTAAAAAATTAAGTTAAATAAAAATATGAATAAACGCATTTGTAAATTTACTCTTTAAGAACAGTCAACCACAGGCTTAAATTCTCACTGGAAGACAAGTTCATAAATAAAGGAAGGTAATATCTGGTTTTCCAAACCAGAAAACAAAAAGAAATTATCAAGAAGAAAAGCTAGGAAACATGCCAGGGACAAAGCCATACATTTATATGCACAAGATGGTTAAGGCAATGATCCTGAGAATCTTCAGCAGGTTTTTGAAACTAGCAGTTAATTGGTAGAATTCTCACCCTGACTAACTATATATGCTGATACCTGTGAACTAAGCAACTGCACTGAAGACAGCAATGTGTAATGGCAGGGTCGTGCTTGGAGTGCCTGTCATTCTGGCCTTCTAAGTACGTACTGTGTGTGACATACCAATTACTGCCATCCTGACTCTCAAGTAAATGTTAGTTTTTTAAAAAGGGCAATTAATGAAAACAAGAAAAAAGAAAAAAATGTCATAGAAGTGTCCTGCTACAATGCTGTATATGGTTAGATTTCTAAATTTCTGTGTAAAAATATGTAATTGTTTATTCCTATTTCTAGCATTCTTTATTTTATAATTTTTTCTTCATACTTTATAGGGACTTAAAGTTTAACATACCAATACTTAATGAAAAATATCTGTTCCATGTCATGCCTAAGATGTTCGATATGCAGACAGATAGTGAGGTTAAGCTCAACAGCCTAGGTTGTATGGTAATAACAATAAGCTTCTCTTCTAGAGAATTAACAACTTGAGTTTACAGACCAAAAGTTAGAGAAAGAGAAGGGCTGCAAGAACAGACAACATTTTGGCCTTAGCTTTTCAAGGTCAGTGAAAACTGAGGACATAAGATAACCTGTACTGTAACATCATGTAACTCAGTTGTGTCCCAAATTTTCTGATCAGTGAAATTATGGGTCCACAGAGGAAAGTGATCAATGATGTAGAGTATGCCTAAGGAGAGTCACATGGAGAGAAAACATTCTTTCAGGCTTTCTCAGACAGCAAATTGGTCAAGGAATTTCCATGTCTTACCCACATGGCTCACACTGACAAACGATCTACAAACTACTTACTGTACAGGGTTTTAGAGTAAATCCTGAGGGGATTTGACCAACTTCGTCAGATATAAAAGTTACATTTTTTGTTATATAGGTCTTGCTTTATCTTGGTCTTAACCATCCAGCAGAAAAGTATAAAATCGAGGTATAAAAAGTGAGACCATATTAATATGCTGAGCTGTAAAAGACTCAAGTCAACAACTTCTGACACTACCAGTCTGTCAGATAACCCACTACTATTATAGAGTAAAGAACTATATTGGATTACTCTGCTGAATTCATGCCCTACAATGCATGAATGGCAATGGAATACACATCTCTGACAAAAGTAAACAAAAGGATATAAATAGACCATTTTGTAGTGGAAAAAATATATTTATCTGTGTATATATAATAGCATCAATATACAGCTACTTTCTCTTAGTTCAGTGAGAAGAAGGTTTCGAACAAATAGTGTTTAGACAAGATATCATGTCTGCATCTTGTACTAGGAAAAACCACTACAAAGGCAACAATATGTAATGTATTAATTATTGTGACTATACTACTAACCAGTTTAGATGCTATCTCCTTGCTACTTCTTCCTCAAGAAAAATATTAAAATTAAAAAGGAAAAGGTCAAGGGGTCAAGGATAAACAAAATTTATAAATAGCAGTTTAGACAGACTAGCAAAAGTCAAGTTTGAAGATCAAATTGCATATATCAAGGTTTTATACAAAACAAACTTGTAAAAATAATACCCTGAAAGGCCCCAGATAAGATATAGTAACTTCTAGACTTGCTCACATCAGCAATATGTATTAGTTTGTTGTGTGTTACTATAATCCAATACCCAATGCTGATAACCATAAAGAAAAGGATTTTGTTTCATTTTGTTTAAACTCAATTGTTTTAGATGCTGCAACGCAAGAGTGGGAGGCTGGATTAGTCCTGCCTCTGTGAGGTTCTCCTTCGTGGTACAGCACACTGCCGGAGGAGCAAGAAAAGAAACAGTGATGAATGGGAGAGAAGACCGAGCTAGTTCTCTGGGACTTTGTTTCCTGTGAAAGCCCCACATCATGGAAAACTTATATAAAATGAGTACGCATGGTTTTCCTCTTCATCTATCTTTTCTTACAAAGCCTCAGGCTTGAACACAAAATGGATCAAGGCAATTGCTTATCTCCCTTACAATACTGAAGCTAAACGTCCATCAGTAATGGTCCAAAAATGCTAATAATTTTCAGAAGTCCTTGCTAGACCCGAGATAGAAATATTCCACTTGAAAAGTATAATGTTGACTCTGTAAGCCAGTGAGTTTTGGATTGTTTTTAATACAGCAAATGTCTTAATTCTCAATTCAAATGAATCAGAATGTATTTTCAATCAATTGGGAATGCCTTAAAACTTAAAGAATAGAGAATTACAGC
>NW_004524778.1:3953726-3954637 GCF_000260255.1 Octodon degus
TGGGTTGTTAAATTTTGGGGCCCTAGTGTTTTTTAGTCCTTTATAAATTCTAGACAGCAGACCTTTGTCTGAGTGCTTATTAATCAACCTTTTTTCCAAATTTATGGATTGTCTTTTCACTTTATATTTAATAGTTTTAGTAAATATTCTCAGTCATTTTCATGTCTCATACGACAAAGTAACTCAGAGGACATTCTATTATTTTGACTTGTGTCATGTATAAATTATACAAGTAGGTTATTCACATCTCTCCTATGCAGAGCAGATTGGACCATCCTGCTGGTTGCTTCTTCAGACCTCCTCTGCATTCAAGAGAGGTCAATCTTCTTAAGTTCTGCACCTAGTTAATGACCGCAGCAGAGATACCAATTCAGCCCCATTTCTGCAAGACAGGTCTTCTTAAAGAGAAGACATAGGCTTAAAAGAAGGTATTCCTTTTTGGTCTTATTAAACTCTTCTTGGAACTGCACTACAGTTCACAACACTTTCTACTTTTATTGTCTCTCTCAGAGTTATCATGACTGTATCAATCTGATTTTTTTGCTTGTCTTGCTTTATTTTCCTGTAGAAAACTAGCCTGCTAGGAATACCTCACTGAAGGGGGTAAAGGGAGACTAAAGACAAGACACAGAGATCATTTTGAAAGAAAGGCAAAGGAGCTCTCTATGTAATAAACAAAGAAGTTTGAGCATTTGTCCTGTCTTGCCTCTATTTACTTAACAGGGCAAGAAATTAGGGTATGTTTTGGTTAGTTTTCTCTCATTGTTGAGACAAAATACCTAATGCTCAAAATTAAGTCACAAAAGGCTTATTTAGCTCAGTTTGTGGAGGTTTCGGTCCATACTTGGCTGGCTCCAAACTAGGCGGCACATGGCAGAGGGCAGCAGAAAACAGCAAGAACCAAAAGGGAG
>NW_004524778.1:3955312-3966502 GCF_000260255.1 Octodon degus
AATTAGAAGCATTAACTCTAGAGATCTCAGCAGCCCTAGAATGGGCCCTCACCAAGGTTCCAAAGATTGGAAAGATTTTATTATAGGGCTTTTTCTAAGCTGTTTTTAGGAAGAGACATGCTTTAACATCCCTATGTAAGTTGAAATGAAAGTAAGGGCTGGGGTAAGCAGCCTGAAAAGGCACTAAACTTAAGGTGACTGAGTCACTGAGCTATGGAGAAATCCTGTCAGTGGTGTCTTCAGGTTTCAGCCCTGCATGGACTTATTAAAATCCAAAGTGACGAGATTAGGGCTTTGGGTGCATTGTCTCTCTAGAGTGAGCTTTAGAGGAACTGTCTGGTCCAAGTAAATTTTCCAAAGTTTACAGGACTTTGAAATGGTGGACTTAAGGCTGAATTTTTGAGACTTTCAAGAGATGTTAACATGTACCCATGTTATATGTGTGCAGGGGTGTTTATGATATATCTTGGATTTTAGCTAAATTTTAATGGAGCTGGTTACAAGCTCACTTTTAACACTTTTTTTTTGGGGGGGGGGACTTTATGGCTTATATGCTATATGTAGGTTTTATTTAATTTAGTTATGGAGTTAACCTTTGCTATACATGCAAGCCCATTGTTGGGTTTATGATTAAGTTTAGACCATATTTAGGGATGATTTTTATAGCAGGACACTGTAAACTTTTGTCTTTAGGTGGGTAGGGAATGCCTTGGGTAAGCCTAAGTAGGTGTATATAAGCATGAATAGATATCTTTTGGTCTTTATAAGATTTTATTTAGTGAAATTTATTTGTATGTCAAGTTGGTCTTGGTGACACAGATGCTGCCGTCTGAGCTGGCAGCTGGGGTATGAAGGCCGTCCCTGCAGCTTGAGCTTGCAGAATAATGGTGGGGACAAGTCTGGCTCTGATTAAGGTGGATCTTCCAGGAGTATCAGCTAAAGTTCTTATGGCAGTTGATGTTTCATTCAATCAGATCCCAGGAGAGGGCTTGGGCCTCTGGACCCAATTGTTCTGAGCACAGATTTGGTGTCACTGGTGGCAGGTTTCCAAACATCAGAAGGAAGCATGTTTTTTCCATGTGGAGCATTTCTGCAGGAGATCTTTGGCCAAAATATCTTATTCAAGTTGACCACAGCATATCTAGACCATTGGACTTTATTTGTAATAGAACTACTTTTATCTGTAAATAGTGTATGCTTAACATTTGTCAAGGGATTAGTTTTAAAGTTTGGTCAACTTAAGAACAATTCATTAATCAATGACAGGCAGTTATGTTCTGGTGGGCCCAGCTTGGTGGGCCCATACACCATAGGATTAAGTGATCCACAGTTAGGAGGTCCAGTACAGTATGTGACACCTGGACAGTTAGGTATTAGCCTAATGTGTGCTTGTCAGCTACTTTATCAGAAGTATTGTGCCTGTAAAGCAGAGAAGCAAAGGGAAGAAGCAGTCTTTAGTGACTGGATTCAAGTATTTGCCCAGGTAGGCCATTAGGCACTTCCAGGGGCTGATACTCTGAGTCAGCATCCTTGGTTTTGTGAACTTAAAGATCCATATTTTACAGAAGCATGCAACTTCTAGAAATTTGTGATTTTTTAATATTTAGTTACAGCCAGATATTGCAGCAGAGCTTTTGTGCCTTTTTGGCAGGCGTCTTGGGGGTCATTAATTAGAAAAGCAGTGATATTTTGTGCTGCAAAGCTAGAGCGATTGGATGTCTGGGCTTTTCCAAAGACAGTAAACAGGTTTTGAATCTCTGAAAGGTTGAGTACAGGTCAGTTGACATTTGACTTGAGAGCTTGAGTCTTTTTACTTCAGGGTGACATGGGATGGCTGACAGAAGCCAACTGAAGCCAGAAAAAAGGCATTCTTTAGGTCCAGGCAGATGCACCAGCAGGTTATGGGTGGCAGGTAAATGGGTAGCATTGACAGCTTAGAAATCTTTAACTGGATAATATTTTTCTTTTTTTACAAGTAGAAGAGGTACATTTTAGCAGTTTGACAGTCTGCAATGCAGGTAGAAGTCTCCATGGATGGGTCAGAGAGACAGGTTGTCCTGGAGAGGTGATGGGAACTTGACCAAATCTGTTGTCAGAGTAACTCCCAAAATAGAAAGTTTTTAACAACTTGTGGCAATTGAATCTAAGTGATCTGGTCTTTTATCATGTCTCAGGATCTTTTCCTTGGAGCAATCTGCAAGCAGAAGAAGACATTTTAAAAATCTAGACATGTAAATCAGGTCCATCTCAATATAACAGTCCAAAAAGGATGGGTGGGTCAGGAAGCACAGAGTTCAAGGAGATTACCATCATCAGGATGTCCAGCTGCTTTAAATGGCTGAGTGTGTCTGGATGCCTCTGTGTTTCCTGTGACAGAGGATATTGTGTGACAGCAATAGGGATGGCTGTGATGTGTGGCATGGCTCACGGACAGATCGAAGGACAAGTGTTTATCCCATACCTCTAGCAGTAGAGCTTTCTGAATTTTAGAATTGCAGTTTTCTCTCTCAGGCTGATGCAAGCATCATCCTTCTCCTAGAGAACAATCAAACTTAAAAAGTACAGGGCTAAATGACAGCGAGCCTGGCTGGCTTGGTGTAAAGGAGATGGCTGCTTCTAATTTGAAGATGAGGTCTTTACCTAGAGGAGCTATGGGAACTGGCTTACACAGGATTCATGTTTGGTGAGGTGTCTTGCCTAGATTTACGTTAGTGCCTGACAGAGGGATGAGACAAGAGTACCAGTTGCTTCAGTGATGGTAAGTTTTTAACAGAGGGGGTCTTTCAAAGGCAGAGAGTTCTGTTTTATTCTTTACTAGGGAAGTTATAGATTGGCCTCCAATATGGACATGAATTATTTTGAAAGTTTTCTCTTTTAATTTGAAGAGGAATTTATTTTTTGTTGATCAACTCTTTGTTTCACTGTATTAATATCTTTCTTTATATTTCTAGATTACCTTTAGGAAAGACCATGGAAACTTACTCATCAAGGTGCATAGTTCAATTTCTTAGTTAAATGGGGAACTTAGAAGTAATTGCTTACAGTCATGTCAAATGGGTGTTAGATGATACCTGATCAGACCAAGATAGGAATCAGAAGGTCCTGGAAAATTCTTTATGACACAATACAGATAATAGCTAGCTGGAACCAGTTTAATATCATGAAAGTAAATGAGTTCGGAGAAGGGATGGGGGATGAAGCTCAGGTGTTGGCAGCAGTTAAAGTTTTTTGTTGTTGTGTTTTTAGGCACAGGGAGCAGTAGTTTGATTTTATTATAATTTCATCAAGGACAAGGGGTTTGGACTGTTTAATTCCAATTTCTGGATCCCTCCCTGTACATAGTGTACCCTTGAATGATGTCACAAGAGTCAAAGGGTAGATGCTCCTCACGGAGAGGCAACTCAGATTCTGCCTGGCTGCACCCTTCATGGGAATTAGGTGAAGCTTACCTAAGGAGGGTGAGAGGCCTCTGCTATGTCAAATGTCAGTCACATGGAACCACAGGTGAAGGTGCCATCAGCCACCACCACGGCCAGTGTTTGCCAGTCTTGCTGCACAGACGAGCAACCTATTGCTTATGCTGTCCATCCCACTTACTCAAACATTCATCCGGTATTTGGAGGTTAAACATCCCAGCTCGCTTCCCTTGAGGATGGTGCTGATAAAGTTGATCAGACTCCCATTCTGCTTGAGCTGAGCAGGACTGACACACACAAACTGGGGTGCTTCTGGGGGTTGTAGCAGAATCAGAGAGGTAGGCAAACAGACAGACCCCTACTTCCTTTGGGATTCAATGTGAGCCACTTGAGCAGAGACCCAAAAATCCTCCTCCGGACTTACAAGGGAATCCAGAAATCTTATGGGCAAGGCTTCCCATAGGGAGCTGCAGAGGTCCTTGCTCCATCTGTCAGAGCCAGGACTCGTGACTAATGAGGTCAGCATGGCCAGTCTTCCTGGCGAATACACCAGATGCAATGGCAAGCTAAAACCTGGAAATGGCATCCAGGATTTGGAGCCAGATTTATTTCGTTGATGAGCACTGTTTGGCATCATTTCTAAGATGTCAAGTCCCAAAGATTCAGGGAAGAGGGGTTTTATGGGATTTTCAAGAAGTACAAAGGCAGAGTACTTGTCTGTCTTTGATTGGTTCTAACAATATGCATCATAATGACCAGCTATGTATCACAGTGACCAGCTGTTTTTAGTAGACAGAAGTAAAGGGAACTATAACAAGAACTATTATCTGGGCAACTAAGAAACTGAAGTATACTGGCTTGAAAGGGGTGGGAATTTTATGTTACAAAGTAAACAAATGAATCTCAGTTGTGTTGACTCTTCCCTGGAATTTGCAATGTGCCAGCCTGCCTGAGTGCTGCTAACAAAGCACAGATTTCTGCTTTTTTCCTTTGTGTTTGTAGAAAAGGTAAATTAGGCCTTGATATTAATTATTGGGTTTTTACCTTTTCCTCCAACAAAATTCACTCGTCCGATTTCACATCCAATCCTGCTTTGGTAGGAAATAAACTAATATATGAATCTTCATAAGAGATGAGAAATGGGTGCAGTATTATGCCTTAATATTATTCTACAGATTCAAATGCTATATATTGAAGGACAAGGGATATAGATCAGGGGAACAGTGCCTGCCTGGCAAGCTCAGTATCCTGAGTTCAGTTCTCAGTATCAAAGCAAACAAACAAATGAACCTGTATAAAAATAAATATCATAATATTATGTGCTGTATTTAACATGTTTAATAATTGAGACACTCATTATTATAGAGGTTTCCTATGGTAGATGTGAACACAAGTTAACAGTTGGATGGCACCTTCATATATTCACACCGTTGCATCATTAGAAATATTGACAAGGCAATAATTTTCCACATTGATTTTCCTGATAGTTGAAGTACATTTTTTAAAGTATTTTTAATCATTGGAAGATTTATATAGCCTCTCAAATTTGCTTTATTTTTAAATTTATTTCTACATGTGGCTCCTTTGGGTGTGGCAATGAGCGGCACACAGTTCTGTTTTCCTTTTGTCTGGACTACCTAACTTGAGTAGTACCAACTTGTTTACTAGTGTCTCTTCTGCTCCAATAAAAATTCTTTCCTGTAGTACCATAAATATTCCCTCATAGTAGAGTTTCTCAACCTTAATACTGCTCAAATTTTGAGGATAAACAATGTTTTTGTGTGACCATCATGCACATCCACAGGTTTTTATCAGCATCTTTGCCCTTTAGTCACTAGATGACAGTAGCCATCATGAAGTTGTGGTGGTGAAAATGTCTCATCTACTCCCCTACCCCAGAGGTAAAACTGCTTTCATTTGAAAACTATGGTTCATAAATATCACTTGAAGATTAATAAACAGTTAACCAATAATTAACCAAAAGCATAATTTTACCTTAAAATGAGAATATAAGGGATAGAAGAGAAGCCTGGGTGAGAGACAGCACAAGACCAGGCATTATGGGTAGACAGAACCAATAATGTTGTGGGAAAATTATACACATTATCTGAGTTCTGCATTTTTTATTTTCTATTTGGTTCTGTGCTGTTTTTAGTTCTATGTTTGGGTTTTTGAGCTGAAGCTTTAAATTCTATTTATGTGGTTTTCCTGTTTGTATCAAAAGGAATAGAAGATTATTCTGCCATTTTCAATGCAATTCCTCAACCTTCAGTTTTTCAGTGCATATTTGTTTAAAATATTCTGGTTTTCATTTTAAACTATTTACTCAATTTATTAATGTCTCCTATATGCCTCTCTGTATAAGATACTGCAGACACATAAGTACAAAAAAAAATATATAGAATTTGTACTTCAGGGTACCTCACAAAATATTGGAGTTTATCTACTATTTTTTATGTATGCCAACTAAAACCATGTCCAGGTTTTATGTAAGGCCTCTTTACACAAAACCAGGAGGTAGGAATGCTAGTAATGCTAAAGGCTGGATTTCTGTTTCATATGTATACCAAATAGACACACAAATAGGATAACTTCCACAATGAGTAGTGTTTCAAAGTCTCCCCCAATCTCTAGAAAGATCAGGGTTGGTTTTCTTTGTTTCTTCTAGATTTTACTGCTTTTCGCTTGGCTGTTTAATTGTATTTGTATACTGGGTCAGGACATCACTGAAGAAAGCCCCATGCACCTTAAGAAAGAAGAAATATGCAGTTATAATGAAATTCTTGCACACAACTGACTGTCTCTCTTAAAATCATGGGATGTAAAGCCACATTGCCTAAGAGCAGCAGCACGTGTGGACTGTAAGAATGTAAACTAATTTTCATTAGTGTAGTACTTTTAGCAGTAGTGCTTTTGAGATGCTCCTAACATTTCCTTTAATCCTTTGAGGTTATACATTCTACAGCAAAATTCTATGGACTTTTTCTGCTCTTTTAATAACTACCAAAGTAGGAAGTTAACAAAAATTCACAGGTTTAGTTTTTTCCTGCATTTTCACATGTTATATACAAATACTCACTTTTGGTGTACATTTTGGTTCTTTATTTTAATGCACATGAATAAGATTTACTTTTTAAAATTTCCCTGAGTTAATACTATATAGAAACACATAAAACATGATAGTAATGATATTGAAAGCTGCTTTTGCCAGCCTCTGTTCTGTTTCATGGTTTAAGACTTGTCAAAAATATGAAGGATTTGTCTAAATGATACAGCCTACATGTACTTTAATTGTCTTCTTCTTTATCAAATGATACAGGATCACTGTAAGATTTCTGGCGTAAATATGAATCTTACCCTAATTGCATTATTTCACTTAATTATTAGAAAATGAATTAACTCTCACCATCCCTCTTTCCTACCCTCTTTTCTCGACTTCACTTCCTCCCTCTTCCCTTCTCTTTCTCCAGAAAAATGCACACATATAGACATGAGTATCAAAAAGTGGATTAAAAAATAAATGCTCTTTCAATACAGAATGTGTGATAGATTAAACGTTCGTGCCTTCTAAAAAATTCACATTATATTAAAATTACAGTATAAATTATAAACCCAATATGATAGTATTAAGAATCAGGCTCTTTTGGTGGGTGAATAAGAGCCCCTTTGCCTTTGGTCACATTCAGACAGAGCAAGAAGTAACAGTTGATGAGAGCAGGGATCACACCTGAAGCTGACCAGCAGGCCTGCACCCTGACCTTGGAACTTCCACCCCCAAAACTCTGACTCCTTGAACAAATTGCAAATGTTCATAGCCATTTGGTGTGTGGTATTGTTACATTGGACTAGGAAAAATCAG
Organism: Octodon degus; assembly: GCF_000260255.1. NCBI lineage: Eukaryota > Metazoa > Chordata > Mammalia > Rodentia > Octodontidae > Octodon > Octodon degus. Next base: position 3,962,588 of record NW_004524778.1, read on the forward strand.
ATGTCAGGAGTCAGCACAGCAGTAACATGTGCTTGCAAATGTGTTTCTATCTATATTTTTCATGTTTATATTGATTTTTAGGGTTTAAATTTATATTAGACCACAGAGTATCATTGCAGAATAAGGAAAATAAAGTAACAGTCCCTTAAAAGTATATTTGCTTGTTATAGTTTTAAACTGAAAGACTGTGCCAACCACAGCTACCTCTAAACAAAAGAAACAGAAATTTAAGAAAATTTAGTTAATATTTCAACATTTCAACATTCCTTCTCATATAATTCTAGCACATAGAAATATATGGAAATCTTTATACATGAGTGTTAAACTGGGTGCTATTTAAAATAAAATAAAACATAGTATAAAACATCTCTTGAGAACAAGGTTCTCCAGAAAAGAGGCCACAATGCTAAAAGAGATTCAGCCAAATCAACAGCTAGTATTAACACAGTCTCTTTTGTCTTGGGACTTGTCCACATCAAGTTATATTTCTCAACAGTCAGCTAGAAGTTACTTCAAAAATAACATTTAAAAGACCCTAGTGAGACACCTTGGAAGAAGCTATGAATTTTCACCTTTTCTATATAATCATGAAAGTGTTTATTATCAGATTTTCATAACCCCTTAAACATATTTTCCAAACATGTTGTGTTACCTCCAAGGGACCATTAATGAAAAGTACATTCCACACTACAATTCTGTGGATATGTATGCTGTTACCAAGTGGCTTTTTGCTATTAAAAGAAAGTTTTACCGAAGCAATGATCAGTAGTGGTTTTTGCACATTATTTTCAATCAGCAACTTTTCTCGAATAACTCTCACAAGACAAGCCATAATACACAGACACTTTGATAGATTCTTTTATGAAGATAGAAACAGTTATTCCTCCAGGCAAAGCATGTCAAAGAAAATGTGTAACTGTAACAAAACCACAGGAAAAAAATATAATAATTCAACTTTGGAGGAAATAGTCAAGCAATACCTGATTAGAATAGGAAATAAATAATCAAGCATGATTTTATAGTCCACTAAAGTGCAATAAAGAAACAAAAAATGAGTATTCTGCTAGCATGAGACCAGTGTAATTAAATAAATAAGATTAATTTGACACAAGGAGCCTTTAAACCTATTTTATTAAACACATGGTGTATTTATATTTGCTGTTGAGAATGGCAACATTTGCTCACCAAGAAACTGCTACATCTTACATATCATTCAGGAAGTGAATTTTTCAATACATTTATCTATTCCTGTAATAGTAGTACATTCAATATTTTTAAATGAACATGTAGAATTTTTTGAGGTATAGACATCTCCAAATCCTGAATTAAATTTTCTGATAAGAAAACTCATGTTACATTTTAATATCACTGTACCTGCAGCTCCTAGCTTAGGGCGAGGTCTAAAGTGTGAATTCTCTGCAATACTTGCTAATTAATTGATGTCTCCAAAGACCATATTCAAGTATGTTTTATTTTAATCTTTAAAAGTAGAAAAATTATATTTCTTCTATAGCTTCCATCTGATCTTATTTCTATCTCAAAATATACTGCTATTTATAATACAGTACTCCCTGAAATGTGCATTAAAATAAAAATCAAACATAGAAGTGTAGAAGTTAAGAGCCATACTGAGTTGGAATAACTTTGTAAATGCTATTTTTAGAGTAAAATGTGGTTAACAATTGCCATTGAGTATCTCTCACTCACCTGGTCCACACTCTCCAAATGCCATTATTCCCAATCCATTTGTATAGCAGGAAAAATTAGATATATTAAACTTGTTTTACATTTCATTTCTGTTATTAGAAGTAGAGCTTTTGCAGCGACAAATAGAAAATAATCACCATTTAATGTCATGTATTTTCAGCTTCCCCAATGGATGCTGAAGCTCGGTTCTGGGTAGGTGCCTCCCTTTGCTAATGAAAGGAAAGGACACAGTGGAAAGCTCAGCCGGAAATCGCTGAGCAGCTACGTCGGCATCCAGAAAGAAATGTGGTAACTGTGACTGCCTGCCCTGCTACGGTGTCGTAAACATGAAGCACTTTGAGTATTGTTACCTGTGGGAAAAGGCTTCTCAAAATCTGTCACTCAAAAAAAAAAAAAATCTGTCACTCAGGAACAAACCAAGATGCCAGGCTTTAATCTAGGAACAGTGAGACTCAGATCTCGCTCTTTGTATGAGAGATGGAGCCTGTAGCAGAAGAAAAACAAAAGGATTAAGCAGGATTCCTGGAGATAGAAAAAAAAAAAAAAAAAAAAAAAAACTCTTGAGAATCAGGGAGGCAGTGAGAGGAAAAGAAAAAAATGGAGCAAAGTAACCAACTTTTCTTCTTTTACATTAAAGTGCATTATAACTATGGCAACTATTCTACTGAATAGTTTTTGGAAAGTGTGTGTGTGTGTGTGTGTGTGTGTGTGTGTGTGTGTGTACATGTACAAGAGGTTTTAAAGACAAGGACTCACATATGACTTTGATTGAGATATATTGATATAGGAAAAGTGACACTTGTAGGTTGATGTTTTGAAAAAGTCACTGTAATCATCAGAGAAGCTCTGTGTGGGAATATCAATGAAGATGACAATGCTAAAGACGAATTTGTTGGAGATACAATCTTTTCCTATTACTTTTTTTTTCTAAAGATATGGTTTTGAGACAAGGTTTCACTTGCCTGGACTCATTATGTAGCCCAGGCTGGCCTCGAGCTCCCGGAAATCCTCCTGCTCAGCCTCCAGAGCTCTGGGATTACAAGTATGTATCACCACACCTGGCTACAGCCTTTTCTTAGTCTCTACATTATTACCTAGGATAGGCTTATACTACCATGGGAGGGGGTGATCAAGTGACATTCCACACTATCTGGTTTATAGGTAAGGATGACCTTGAAGATTTTAAAGTTTGACAGATGAGAGTGATCCTCAAGCAGCCATTTACGCTGAGTCCTCCTACCCTTTGCTGGTATTTCCAAGATGCATAAGTAACATACAAGCTGTTGTTTTTTTCTGTTATAATATTCACAGCATTTACTTTCTCATTACACTGGTTTGATTTCTTTTACCAATAATGCATCTGAAGTTGCATTGTCCAAGGATTAGAATCATAGTGAGAGGAAAGAGTATACAAAAAAAAAATTTGATAGTTCCTATGCTTTGGTTACACACACACACACACACACACACACACACACACACACACACTTTATTTCAACTTCTGTATGGTCTTTTGTTCTTCGTTGTCCTATTTTTTTTTCAGTGTGCAAGTTTCACAGATGAATAATATAGATGCTGAGCTGCCTTCCAGTTGTAGAGCCTGCCAGGTCATCAGCTAGAACTACCATTAGCGACAGATAAGGGATCCCCAGCACATCAAACTGAACATGTATAAATGTATAAGAGCTGTACATTTACTTGTTTAAAGATTTCTGCTCCCCTATATAATTCAGACAGAGTAGTTTCAAGTTCTAATTCCTTTTGTTTTTGATCCCCAGTGAAATACATACAGATTTTTCTTACTGGCAAAGATTTCTGACACACAGTAAGGAAACAGTAGAAATTATGCCAATGAATCTGCTGTCAGCTAAACTTCTCACAGGAGAATGTCTTACACATCACCACAACAATGAATAGGCACAGTTCTCGTGGAATAAATTGCATGCTTTGATTTGCTATCAAATTGTATTGAATTATCAAAAAGGGCAATGAGCTTTCAATTATGTAGGTCAAAAATATCTCAGGAATTTAGACTAAGTGAATTTTTTTTTTCTTCTGCGAAAATACATGTATTCTTTCAACAGTCACATAAAATTTTATATTATTATGTTAATTAACTGAGTAACTTTGTATTTTGAATGGAATTATATGAAACAGAATTTATGTATCAAATTGCATCCTGAATATGATTATTTTCAATTGGCTATA
>NW_004524778.1:3971907-3978717 GCF_000260255.1 Octodon degus
AAAAAAAATAAATAAATAATTTTTTTTAAAAAAGATATAAGATAGTTATCTGAATATGAGAGGGAAAGAGATGTAACTTAGACAGAAACAAAAAAAAAAAAGAAAAAGAAAAGGAAAGAAAATGCCATTCCAAAAAAAAAAGAGAGATGGAGGCTTTAGACTATAAATGAAATATATGAAGTCAAGGTCAGAATTTATTTCATAGAATTTCCAGTGGGATAGAGGCTTATAGATGATTTGTTTTCTGTTTAATTAAACTGATTCCAGAGCTTTGATCCCCAGAACTCTGAAGAAATGAATTTGTATTGTTTTAAGACATTGACTGTGTGACAATTTGGAGGACAGTGACGTTCATCTAAAACTGAGGATCAGAATACAGGAGGTAATCACAAACTCAAGGTCAGATCTCTTCCTCAGATTATAGGCTTTACCCCCATTTCAAAAGCATTACAGATTAATAATTTGAGTCTTAATGATAAACAAGTAGAAAAGAAAACTACAAACATCATTCTGTAGAAATTAACCTAGCATTTCTCCAAAGAACTCCACAAAATATTAAAGATGAGTTGGGATCTTTGGAAATTCATGGACAGCGCGACATCTGTACGCAGAAATGAATGATGCACTTCTGACCTTGTAGGCAAAGTAAGCACAAAGTGGTGTCAGCTCTCAATGACAGTGGGTCCGCCGTATCCATAGAACTATTGAATACTTAAGTAGGTCTTTCTTCTTATTATCAGAATGGATTGATTTGGTAACACAGAAATCTCACATCAGTCTCCTGACATTCAGTGGATTAGCTACAACAACGGGAAGGCTAATTTGACATATCTGAAATTCCACATATTCCAGGAGAGTGCCAAAAAAGAATAACATATATAACAAAAGGAGGAAAACTCCATATCCTATCATGAAGGGCTGTGTTCCCTTGTAGACCTAGATAGGATTGATTACTCTGATGATACTTGAAATAGATAAAATTTAGCATTTGGCAGTAGTCAACAACAAATATACTAGAAGTCACCTCTTTTGTAACTGATCTGTCTGACATGCAGTTCAACATAACACCTTATCTGGTACCTACTAAGTGTCCACTGACTTTATGAATCCATTTTTTTACTTTGTTACATTTTTATTAATACATGATTACAGTACATAGTGATTCTGTTGATGTCAGAGAGGTAATACGTGGATATAACACATCCTAATTATTTTTAAAGAAAATAGAAAAGTGATCAAGAGGTTCAAGAAGGGTGAAGCAGACAAGAGGAAAGGAATGCAAAGCAATAAACTTCTTTAGAGTGCAAATATTTTCAATGACATCAGAAAGCAAACCAGAATTTTATGACAGTGAAATGGAAAAAGCATATAATATTCACCTTAGTGTTCCTGGCTGTATAAATGTTGTTATTCTTTGTTCTGACGTTTTCCAAAAGTGTCTGAACAACCTAACTAATCAGTTCACTGAACATTAAAATAAGCTACTAGAGTGGTGGTGTAGTTTAAATCGAACCATGTAAGCCCGAAGTGGCAAAATCTTGGAAGAATCACTAAGACACATTACCAGTACCACAACTCGCAGGCCATTAAGACAGCATTCATGATTCTCCCGTTGGTGCACGCTTCTCTGTAAGCACTTCCTTTTGAGAGATTTTTCTACTAACTCTAAGTTTATGGTTAAAAGAACATATGGTAAATGATTATATATGCAAGATAATCTTGCATAAAATTGTAGTTCCTGTTTTGCTAAAGACATTTTCTCTCCCTTGCTGATTTTGAAAAAAAAAAAAAAAAAGGAGAAGAAGAAAAAGAAGAAGAAGTAGAAGTTTTCAAGTTCTGAACTACTTAGAGTACCAAACTTGGGGAGGCATCTGGTCAACCTCCAAAATAAGGAAAAACAGAGCCCTTCCTTCATTTGACAATCTTCAAAAGAGTGTTTCCAAAAAAAACCACACACACAAAAAGACTGGGAGACTTAAATGAGACAGCAACAGCCTGTGTAACAGTCAGTTCTGCTGTACTTAGTCTCCTGTCTCCTGAAAATTTTGAGATAATAAATAGATTCTGTTCTATGCTATAAAGCTTATGGTACTATTTTAACAAAGCAATCAATACCTAGTACAGCGAAAGACAAACTCTTCACAAATGCTGGCAGTCACTGTATTGATAATCTTTTTAAGAATGTAATGATCTTAGAAAAAGATAAGGTACTTAGCATTTTTCATAATGAACTATGTAGTTAATTGTTTAAGTTTTGTAGTCCACAAGTTTTCTCTTGCAATTCTGTATCTATTCCATTCTGCTGTCCTTGTTTATCACCGGACATGCATGAGCCAATATGCAGTCTGGGCATGTCGTCTCAATTAAAGCTAAGAAAATCATATATGCTTCTCATTGTTATTGACAAGAATTCAGTATATTATTTTACATAATTTTCAAATTCAGATGACATTATACTGTATTCTTGTGAACAATGCTTCAAATTATTTATAGAGTAAGAATTGAAACACTGACCCCCAACTTTACACAAGGCCCAGAGGAGAAAATTGCAGTCCACACCTTGGTACACATAGCCTTTTCTCTATAACTATATCACCAGTTAAACTTTATGTTACTAAAGCATTTTATGGACTAAATGAATAAATGTGAATTTTATTATGAGTTCTCAAATCAAAATGTATTCCCTTATAGTTCTGCAACAAGGTGATGCCATTTGCAACAGAATATTTTACAGTATTTCAAAATAAGCTCTTAGAATGTGGTTATGGTTCAAATGGAGTCCATGACAATGGGCCATTAAGCAGTCAACAGAAAGAGGATTCTGTATGAACTAGTATTTGATAATCAGTGAAGGTATTGGCTGAATAAGGTAGAGGTACAATGAGCATATGATGAAAGCAATACTCCTGGGATTAAACAATAGCAGGGCCAGGGGCGCAAGGCACCTACAGGGTGGATACTCCTCACCATACTGTCACTGCCTCGCTGGCCTCTCTATCACTATCCATGTCCATTGCTTTGTAAAGGGCTTTTCATTTGTTTGTTGTTTTTATAATCAAATGATGGAAGATCTTTAAAAGAATCTTGCTTCAGTGATAAAGCAGTTAAATATATGTACATAGCGTAGAAGTACAGACGGCTTTGTGCTGCCTTCAGTCTGGAGGGCTTGAAAAATAATGATTAAAAGGCACATTGTACTAAAAGTAGTGTATTTTTTTATCCAATATAAAAATAAAACTGGAACATGAAATCAATTTATGGTTAATGAATATCTGTATTTTGCTATGAACCTTAAAGAAAAACTAATTACTCAAAGGTTGAGAAAAATGAAGTGAGAAGGGAAGGCATGCAGGTATAGTTATGAATGTGTTCAATAATGGGTAAATATTTTTAACTCATGTATTTAATGACTTCTGATAAACCACTAAAAGGACACTAAATAATAGTTGAAATGACTCAGTAATTTTAGTGTCATTAAACTTCTATAATCTACTACAGCGTATACCACCAATAAATCTATGAATAAAGTCAAAGAAGAATGAGCTCACAGATTGTGACAGCCTGGGCTTGCACTCTCTGTGGTCAGTCTAGTTATCCTGAAGGCTCAATATTTAATCATCTCGCTATCAAGTTCAAGTATCATTCAAGGAGATCAATAATCTACTCTTTGGTGAGCTGATTTCATTGAAATTCTTCAATGCTGAGCATGACAGAGTATTGTTATTACCTGGATCATTCGTTCTAGGCATGGATTTATCTCTCTAAGTGACAGCACTTTGATAAGAACCACTATTTGAGGACGTATAGACAGTTTTATCACCAACAGCATTCCATGTAAGGTTGTCTAAGGCTGAAGGACCTTATCAAAATCAAGTGGGAATTAGAAAGTTTTAAGAAGAAAAATAACTAAGAGTTCCTGGTTCTAGTACTTTCCATATCACAGAGTAGCCACTTTTGTATTAGAACATCAAAATGATCTCTTAAAAATGAAGCTGTTGGCAATTTTATGATAAATAAAGTATGGTGATTAGGCATCTTATAAGATGAAATATAAACATTAAATCATGAAACAGCATACATTTATTTGTTATTTTTTGTTATTTGTTATTATTACATGAATTTAAGGAAATGTAAAAGGAAAAATGGCCATTTATCATTGCTGCAAGTGTCATTTGTTTTTCTCTGTGGGTCTACACTTTCTATTCTGAGAAGCAACAATAGTCCTACTATGGAAGGACTATAAAGTGAGGAAAATCTAGGAGTTGAAGAGGTTTGATAATATCAGAAATAAATGTAGATTATCTGTGACAACATGGATTTTGATTACTACAAATGAACATAAAAAATAAAACCTAGAGTACCTTAGCTTGAGCAAATAAAAAGACAATTGTTGATCCAATGGTGTAGGTTATACACTGAAGATATTCTCGTTCTTCACGGAGAGCACTGCTGATGTATCTGTGCTACTTCTGCTAAGAACATCCACTGCCAAACTCTCAATTTCTTTTTTTCTTTCCTTCTTTCCTTCCTTTCTTCCTTCCTTCATTCCTTCCTTATTTTTTGTATTTTACAGAATGGTCTACAGGGTGTTCAGGGTCTCACTACTAGATCAGACTCATAGTGATCTGCCTATTTCCAGCCTCTCAAGAGCTGGGATTACAGGAGCATGCCACCACACTCAGTCTCAATTGAGTCTCATCACGCCCCGGGGGCAGATCCGGCAAGACAGGCCCAGGGATTGAATCCTGGCCCTTGAGCCTGCTTGCAGGCACTTTAATCCACTGAGCTATTTGGCTGGCTTCAGCTGATTTCTTCACTTGAAATTAACCTCACCCACAGGACGTTGAATCAAGGAATGTTTCATCCCCCCTGAGGGTGACTGAGAGTCAGTGGCTGGTAGATGTGCTGCTCCAAAGGACAAGCTACTTTGGCTTCAGTTTAGAAAAGACTTTCAAATTGCAAAGAACCTGGCAGCCTCAGAGGACACTTAAAACAGCTGTGTCCTCACTTACAATCACATTGCAAATATCTCTTCCACACTACCAGTTTTTCCTGGTTTCCCCTTTGTTACAAGGGGCTCTCTCAAAATCAGATCTGTAGGAATCTAATAAAAAGCACAAAACCTCAAGCTTATTTATTTATATGAAAATGCACACCACATCTCAAATCCATTTACTAGATGCAAATATTTACACATATACTCAAAACATGACATGTCACCTCACAAATACAAGTCCATACATGTGCAGGCACATTGACTTTAAATATTTAGTACACATGCACTGAAACCAATGTACGCACACCTCTAATGTTTATTTTCTATGATTTCAAATAGAACTTATCATGAAACATACTGTTCCCTTTTTATATAGCAAAGAGAATACAATTCACTAAGTTTTAAAGCAAAGATATTACACAAAGATCCAAAGATAAATTTAACTTCAAATTAAAAATTCATTGATAAAAATCTATTTACTGTTAGCACCATATAAATATTAAAAATATGCTATCAAACAGCTCTTGTCTCCATCAGGTATTTTTAATATAGATCTTGATAATCTTGAATATCACATATTAATTTAATATACAATGTTTATGTGATCTGATTTTCTGGTAATTTTAGTAATCATTTAAAGAAATACAAATAATATGGTCTTATTCTACTATCATACTATGTGTAACAATGTTCCTTTTCGTCTATTAAAATTTAATTTTAAAGAAGAAAAGACAAGTTCTATAAGTATCTTAAAATAATACTTTAAATGACTATGTTAAAATACTTTCAGAATTGTCACATAAATATATGGCTTAATGTCTTAGCATTACCTTTTTAAATATTTTTATCTTGGCAAAAATAACAAGAGCTAGAAAATGAGGTTATTTTATCCTGAAATGAAAATGCTAAATTGTTATTGATCTTTTCACATTACATCAAAGCTTTATTGATTGTGGACCAGGTAAACTATTAGCAATAAAGAAAGAGTTCAGGGAAAATTTAGAAAGAGTTGGTTGAGCTCTGAAAAATGAGAGAGCGGCTTCTTTTTCTAAAAAAGGATTCTTAGGCAATACCTATTTTAAGATGGCAATTTCAAAAGATAAAGTGGGCTTGTCAGTGTGGCCCAGCTCAAGTAGTACACTAGTCTGTCAGTCCCAAACACTGCATCCCTATCAGTCCTTCTGCTTTGGATGGGGGCTTCATAGACCCTTCATAAATAATTTTGCCTTAGTGCCTTCAGGAATTTCAGGATTTCACTTTTGCTAGACATAACTTCACTTCTAATGGAATGGTTGAAACATATCACCCTAGAAAAGTCCTAATTTTGCAATTGTTTAATTTGATGGCTTTGTTATGTAAATTAATACTAAGACCAACTTAAAGTTCATTTGGGGTCGGGAAGATTGTTCAGTGGAATAAGCGCTTCTCTGGCAAGTGCAAGGTCCTGAGTTCAATCCTCTGCTAGGAAAAAAGGAAAACAAAAATTAGTTCAATTAAGTTTCACATACCTTTGTGAAACAAAAAAATAATACCACATCAAAAAGCATGTATTTGTAACAAAGAGAACTTAAAGTAAACACATATATTTTTCTTGCAAAATATGGTGAATTAACTTTAATGCCAACAAACATCAAAAACCCACTCCTGTATTTATTATGTATTCTATAATTTATAATGTACTTATATATTGTATATATGCACAACACTATAGTTTATATAAATGTTTGTGTCAACAACTCATTTATTAATCCCTGTTCATTTAACAAATATGTGTTGAGTTACTAACCCAGGTGAGATATCAGGGGTATCAAATG
>NW_004524778.1:3978817-3979798 GCF_000260255.1 Octodon degus
TTATTTATTTTTTAATTAATTAATTTATTTTTGTATTTTAGGGAAGGATCTACAGGGTGTTCATGGTCTCACTGCTAGATTGGACTCATATTGACCCGCCTGCTCACAGATTTCCAAGTGCTAGGATTACAGGCGCATGTCACCACTCCCAGTCTCAATTGCTGTCAGTGTTCCCAGGGGGTGGGGCCAGCACTGCAGGCCTGGGAATCAAACCCTTGGCCCCTGCACCTGCTTGCAGGCACTTTAATCTGCTGAGCTATTTTTCAGGCCCAATTGCCTATATTTTTAAATTTACTAACTACTGCATCATCCTTTGAATAAGGAATTTTCAACTTATTTTAAAGTTCAGGTATACAGAGACTCACAGAAGATTCGAAAGAGTGCAGAAAGGCCTGTCATCTTGCAGCCAGATTATTCCAATGGATCTGAAACTACAATACAATATTAAAGCCAGAAAATTGAGCTTGAACAAATTTGTATGAAATATGGTGCCATTTTATCACTTGTAAACATTCAATCAGATATAGGGCATTTTATACATACATCTACATAATATGCAACACATCCTATACTATATGTATACTATACTTATATACATATAAGGTTGATGTACACACAGAAATGTACACAAATAAGCATTTACACACACACACACATATATGGATAAAGGCATTATTGTGAATTCCTACTTGAACATAATTCTTTATAAAATGTCTACTCTGACTGTTTACATAATGTTCTTCCTTTGCAGTAAGATTATTTGTATTCCTAAAATGACTTCAGATGATATAAGATAGTTCTCCGCCATACCTCCCCACCCCTCCCGCCGAGTAGGAATTTCTGCCAACTTCCGGGAACCCCCAGACCCAGTCGTAGCCCAGGTCTGGTGAGTGTGTGGAGAGCTTCCTGCTACCCTGCGCCTGCGGGACCAGTCCCAGCCCAGGCGCAGCATGGGCCGGACCCTCTCCCACCCCCTCGGGC
>NW_004524778.1:3990548-3997534 GCF_000260255.1 Octodon degus
TTTTTTTCGGAACCGGGGATTGAACTCAGGCCCTTGCACTTGTCAGAGAAGTGCTTATTCCATTGAGCCATCTCCCTGGCCCCAACTGACACATTTTCTGCATCACATTAAAAATTTATTTGTATGAATTGGTATGATTTTTAAGTTTGTTAGTGACTAATATTTTTGAATCTTGGAAGAAAACAGTCTTATTGGGCTTAGCTTAAATTTAGATTCAAGTTAACACAAGATACTGAATTTTATACAAAAATGTAATGCATGTGGTTATTCAGATATTGCAAATACTTATAGGTCATATTTTAGGTGACAGACACTATAACAGAAACTTGACATTAGACTTAAAGAGCCAAATCGTTTACCCTTCTAGAATGTATATTCTAGTAAGAAGCATAGAAGAGTAAACAAGTTCATGATAAGATAACTAAACAACTAGGGAAAACTTGTATACATAGAAATGAGAAGTGGTAGAAAAATAAGTCTAGAAAGATTATTTTATACAAGATTTGAAAGAACTCCTCTTTGAGAAGGTAAGAATTGAGGGGAGTCCTGCAATGTCTGAGTAAATTCCTGGGGAGAAAAATAGAGCTTGAAAACGGAGCAAGCCACTGAATTTAAGGACCGCTAAAACAGTGTCAGCAAGGGAGGCAGACAGGGACAGACCTTGAAGCTGGAGTGTAGACAGAGATTGAATTATATGCAGTCTTGTTGACTCTGGTGATTGGATTTAGATTCACTCAGTGTGAGATCAGTGCCACTATTAATGATTCTGAAATATGCTTATCAGTATAAAAGGGAACTATATTTGAAATAGGTATCAATCATAGAAATGGAATGAAGAGTAGAAGCAAGACAGAGAAGAGATTAAATTTATACTGTCCAACTCTGTGTTAAATGTTTTAGATTGTTAATACTTAATAAGATTATTAAATGGTTAAGTAGGAAGTGCAAAGCCAATTTGTGCTTTCAAGAAGCAGATGCATTCATCTCTAGTCGGACTACATGTATTTTGGAAAAAGAAGTATTCCGTGTTTTTAAAAATTTACTATGCAGAGGAATATGAGGTAGCACTGAAAAATAAAACAAAAATTATGTATCAAATAGAAGTTGAGGACTAAAAATGGAGTCCTGGGTCTGAGAAGGTGTTTTAGAATCTTTCATATTCTGGATATTCAGCTATTAAACTGTGACCTGCAGGAGAACATCAAAGGCTGCACATGGTCTGCCCATGACACATGTGCAAACAACCAAAACATTAAATAGAAAAACATGCTTGAAATGCAGAAATCAGGGGCATGGAAGTAGAGCACCAAGAAAACTAGAAACTATTATCTAGTTTAATTCATAAAATAGGAACAGTGAAATATTAGAAATAATAACTTAATGGATATTGCAGCATTCTCCGAATATAATTTCTGTCTTTTTTTTCCATTTTGTATATTTGGAACAGAGGCTCACTATGCAACTTGGACTTGTAGTGATCCTCCTGTTTTCAGTCTCCCCAGCACTGGGATTACAGGCTTGCATCACCATACCTAGACTGGGTCACCAGCTCAGCATGCTCTAGGGGAGGGCTGGGGTCAGGGCTGGCACAACATGCGGGATGAGAGGTTGAACTCTGGTCTCTGAGCTTGCCAGAGCAGGCACTTAGTCCACTGAGTTATCTTGCTGGCCCTGTCTTTTCTCTTATCTTATTAAGTGGAGAAACTTTCACATTTTTTATTTAAAAGAAAGACATTATAGCATTGGATTGACCTTTCCAAACTTCCAGGAAAGAGTAGAATTGTAGACTTCCTCAGGCTACTCCCAAAAACATGCAATTTAAACCTTGCTAATTTATGAGATTTTTAATTTAATAACACTGTGTCATGGCTAAATAAAGCCATGGAAAGTGAAACTGAATAGAAATAATTATAGACAACTAAGTTAGCTAGAAATAGTATAGCGAGTAAGACAGGGCTAGGCTACCAAGGGAGTTAGTTAAGAGGATGGGAATACATTAAAACATGGCTTGAGTCCAGTACTCTAAAGCTCAGGCCCAAAGATAAAGAGGTAATGACCAGGCTGACATGCATTCCTATGAGAGGAGCAACACGTCATAATTGATATCATGTTGCCCAATAAAGACAAGATAGACATCAGTCACCCAGATAGATGACCAGGACCTTCTGAGTCATCTCTTCCAAGAAAGGACCTTGTTCTTTTCATGTATACTTTCTATGTGACTTGCTTCCCCATTGAATCAGCATTACCTAAGCAGCTATACTTGCAATCTTACTGGTTGAGCAGTTTTGTCCCACATTACACAACGTTGTGATTCTACGCCTATTGCATAAAAATTTTGCTGGAAATTGGGATATCCAGTAACCCGTTCAGACCCCCTCCTGTCTCTCAGGAGCTGCCTCTCCATTAATAAAATTTCCTACTCTGAACGTCCACTGTTCCTTAGAATTTATTCTTCAGTTTTGGGAAGCATAAACATAGCATATCATACCTTTATCAGGTTGGGAGGTTTAATATTCCTCTCATATCATTTGGAAGCCCTGTATCAAAAGGACTAAGGACAGAAAAACACTTTTCTAGGTGATCCTACTACTCTGGTGAGGTATCCAACCTCCTGGACAAGGAGATTTTGGACTTCAAAGGACAAGAGTCAATCAATGTAGAGTGTGCAAAACAGGAGGGTCACTGGAGAGAAAAATGTCTCTGCTGTGTCTACTAGAAGTCATATGCTCAAGCGAGGACATTTCCCATTCTGGTGCTAATATTGACAGAAGAGCTGAGAGGCTTGATACAGAGTTCAAAAAGTAATTCCTGAGACTTAACTGACCTCAATATACACAAATAACAAGAGACAAAATTAGTTTTGACATAAATCTCAATTTATCCTGGTCTTGGACATACAGTAGATGAGTATAACCAAAGATCCCAATCACTGATCCCCTCTGGCAGTTTCTAACGATAGACAGATCAAGGAGCCAGCTGGCTACCATCCCTATTTCAATCCCTTAGGAACAGCATCCTTGTAGCTCCTTCCTCACTCTGTCTTTCCATTCTAGACCTCATGCTTTAGTAAAATGTGCCTAAATCTCTTGGTAAAGTTTGTTTCTCACTTCCAAACCCCAAGTAAGCATGCAGGTGAAATCCATGGCAAAGATGCCAGACTCCTTCTTCCTCCAAGGCCCACTGAACAAAACTCTGCAAAGGATTTCCTCTGTTGCTCACTAACAAGGAACACACTCAGTTTGAAGAGGCCAGATTGCTTGTCATCCATTTACCCAACACAATTTGATAGTCATCTCTGAGGAGTGAATGTAGGGATAGAGGGTCACAAAAAGGAGAGACAAAATAGGATCTTATGAAACTTTGTTACACAAAACAAGAGCAAATCTTGCAAAAGGAGATATTTACCTTTGCAGTTAGACTCCAGTGATTAGAAAGAGAAAGTAAAAATAGTAAACTGGACCCAAGAAAGAGTCAGGTAACACAGTAAAGGTAAAAATTTAACAGGAAGTGTTGACAGAAAAAGCAGAAATGTAGCCAGAAACAGGAAAAGCCAGGGAAACCAGATTTCCCACCTATCTCTGATAAAGTGCAAAAGAAATAAGAGTCCGCTGCTTAAGGACTACTAGTTAATATATCAAAGGCACACACATGCCTAAACATATATATGCTTATATTTATATTCTCACTTTATAATCACTGTATGTGCACCAGACATGTATGTTTCCTTTACTTAATTGCTAGCTCTAAGCTACCTTTTCATGAGGCTCTCACCACACACTTAACTACCACAAAAGGGCAATAAGAAATCAAATAGCAACAAGAATGTAGAAGGAGGGTCTCAGGTTAAGGTTAAACATAGCAAGGGAACATCAAGTGATGACAACTTCCATGGACTGGATGAATCACTAATCCTGAATGAAAGGAGTTCAGGACAAAGTGCCCAGGGCATTGACTTGTGATTTCCCATTCTTCCCCCAGTAGCTATCGATAGTCTTCCTTACCCTTCCTTTTTCAGATAAACGAACTCCTTTTAATATAAACTCTGACATTTTTATGCATTTTTAAGAACACAAAATAGCAATTAAAAAAACCAGCATTAGAAATGATATAAAATTTCACTTAACGAAGTGATAGAAATTCAACAGTGGTTGCTGTATTGACTCTAATTCTTTACTGAAGTTGAAAATTTTTCATCTTGGTAGTTGCTTTCTCCAGAGGCAACAGGCTGCTTGCATCCCACCCCTCCATACCATCACAACACGTCAGCTTAGTATCAACTAAATCAGCCACATGTGACCCACAAACACAGGCTTTGAGCTACATATAACCCTGGGCCCCTAGAAATTGGCCCCTTGAAATGATTAACTTTTGACATGATTGTGCACTGTTTAGAATGTCTTTTATGACTCAGATATATGTGCTGCAGCACAGATTTAAAGACAACAATTGAAATCTGGGTAGGAATTTGTGCGGCGCTAACCCCCATTGTTTTACCTGACATACACGGACCATCTTAGGGAAGTCCATACCTAAAAGGCCTTGTGTGAAGTTAGACAACTTGCTAAGATGTGATTTTTCCTGATGCAATATTTCAATCTTCCTAGAAACACAAGCCTGTGGAGACAGGTGTTTGTTTTTATTAGGCAAATATATTAAGATTTCTTAACGTACTTAATTTTTACGTAATTGAAGGATGTTTCTTAATTTTTAAATTAAGCTTGTTATGTTCTTACATAAAATCATTTGACAACTTAAAATATTAAAAAGTGTATGTATATATATATATATATATATATATGTCTAAATGTTACATGGAAGTCTAAATGCTTCCTATGCAGAGTGTGGCTGAGGTAAGGTGAAAGGATTAAGTAATGTTCTATATAAACTATGGCAAGTGATCTAAGTCCCGCTGCTATGTCAGTACACAGGATTATAGCCCAATGTATCATATTATGTAAGTTTGTACTCTTCCTTTGATTAAAGTAAAGAATAAAATAGCAATTCCCAGAAAAGTGGAGAGGTACAAGGTCAAGTACAGAATCATACCTGATGTTTGTTTCCTATTAGACAATGATCTCAATGAAAATTATTATCCCTTGTAAGAGGTGGCAAAAGGGTTCATGTTGTATAAATAATCAAGAGATACAAGGGGACACAATGAAGAGCTGTGAAGTTTTTGAAATTTGAAATGCAGACGCTCATATTTAGTAAATTGATTTAAAAAGAAAAATACTTTTTTTTTTTTTTTTTTTTAGCCAAGTGACTTGGACTGAAATTTTTTGAGAAAACATGCTAAGTTATTAGACTTGGCTCCACATAGTGTTGAATATTATTTCAATTTCAAAAATAATTTAAGGAACTAATTGAAAAACTGGAATAGCTTGCTGTGTTTGTTGTTACTATAAATTCATTTAGTTATTGCTCTCATATAAATTTTATAGCTTTGTAACAAGTATATATCCATCCTTCTAAGATGATTTTCTAAAGTTAACAGAATAGACTACAGCTATTGTCAAAGGATGCAATTTAAAAAAAAAAAAAGAACATATGTAGTAATCTCTGAAGAAATACTTTTCCTAGATAAATTTTCCTTTTTCCTAATGATTATAAAATCCTATTCCCTTCTATTAGATATCACCTTTTATACACATTAACCATCAAATAAGTGCATTTTCAGAAAAAAAGAAAAAAACAATTATGTGTTATTTAGCAAGACTTAATTATCAAATTAAATTATATTTATTATTTCTTACTGGAATATTAAGGAAACCATGGACTGGATGTCTTCTGTTCTTCACAGTTCGGCCTTTACAACTGTCAACGCCTTGGGCCAGTAGCATCTCTGGTAGGTGCATGAGAAATACTATCTCTCAGATTCTGTCCCAGACCCATTAAGTCAAAGACTTCGGAAGAAGAGATAATGTAAGTTCCACAATCCTCTCAGTGATTTAGAACAATGAGCTTCAAGTATCTTTATATTTTCATCAATAAACCCTTCTTGAAGGCATGCACATTGCAGTGGGGAAGATGCCAGCAAATAGGCACACCAAGGGGGCCGAAAAATTGGTTCAGTAGAATAAGCCCTTGCCTGGCAAATGCAAGGGCCTGAGTTCAATCCCCAGTTCTGAAATAAATAAGTAAATAAAAAATAATAAAAAAGAAATGAAAGCCAAGAATTACTTCTGAAAATTGTGTGAAATCGAGAAGAAATCTAAGCATAATACATAGATGAAAAAGAAATATTCTTCATTTTTCTACTATAGATAGAATTTGTGGATTTGTGGACACATTCTTTTGGTTTTTTTTGGTGGAACCAGGGATTGTACTCAGGCCCTTGCACTTGGCAGAGAAGCGCTTATTCCACTGAGCCGTCTCCCTGGCCCACCCATTCTTCTTTCTAGTGAACACACTAATAACATTTTTTAAATCAGATTTTGTTACTGTTCATTCTCAAAGTACTCTTCACTTTGTAGATGTGAGGGCTCAAAGACATTCTTAAAGGTATGAGCTACACCTCTAGAATAAGGACTTAGTTTTCAAAATGCACACTATAGTCCTTTGCCTCTCTTGAATCTAGGTCTGCCAGGTCAGGTTTCAGTGACACTTATTGAAGACAAGATTGTTGAGACCTGCAAAACACCTTCAGTAGGATATGTATGGTAGAGGAGATGTTTGAGCAAAGTATAGGTTATTCCGACAAATTAACTGTTGCGTTGAGGCTGTTCACTTTTGTAAATATTCCTCATTATCTTCTAATCACCATAAGCCATGTGACAATATTGCTGTACAGTATTTTAGTACAGTAAGAGCATTTTTTAAAAGTTGACAGTATCTTAAAAGGTTTTCTCGCTAAAACAACATGCCTTGACAGACGGATAAATATTTTGTTCTATTAAGATTGATCATAAATAAGCAGAGCTTTCAGAAAGGCTTGGAAATTCCTTGAGAAGCCCCATAAGGTATTTGGGAGACTGGCCTAATGT
>NW_004524778.1:3997824-4002263 GCF_000260255.1 Octodon degus
GACAAAGTTATGGCCAAGCAATAAGATCACAGGCATAATTGCTCCAGTAAAATTGATTAAATTGGGATCAAATGAGAAGCCAGTCCTGTAGCAAGGCGGCATGAATACTAAACAGGGGCTTTTCCTGGAGGAGCTTGGGTAAGTGGTTCTTTATGGCTTTCTTAAAGTGATAGAGTCCAATTTATAATATCAATCCCTGATGTCCACCCCTAGAGAGACATATGGGTGCATTTATTTTATCTGTTGTCCTGAGGTCTGACCTGTAGTGAAGGTTCCTGTCTCTACTCCAGTTGCAAGGTATCTCCTCATCCATCTTGGCTCCTGTGAGGGCCTATCCCTACATGGCTGCCTATAATATTTCTGTCTAAGTAAGTTGCCTACACCATTATGGCAAAGAACTCAAAAACAAAATAATTTTTTTCAAATGAAATATTTTATAGTAGATTCTAAGTAGATTCAATTGGTCTGATTTTCTTATGTTCTCTAATAATACTCACATTCATATATCTCAAAATATCTCACACTTTCCCCTTAGATCAACTATTAGAAAAAAGGAATTTTCTTTTTTGTGTTATTCTTGGTCTACTAAGTGAATATTATATGGAGTAATCTTGGTTTTATTGTGTAATTATTACAAAGCTAAGCCTCAATGATATCATGTAAGCAATATTCTACTCCACAAAGATTCGATTATAAGAGTCATTATGATGTCATCATTTAATCAATAATTTTCTCCTCTGTCAGTAGGATAGGCAGTGGAAAAACTACTTTCCCAATTCTAAAACTGAAGAAACTAAGACAAAGAATGGTTCTGTAAAGTCCACTAAATCACTCTGTAGAACTGACAATTTGGCTCAATAGAATCACATTGGGATTCGTGAAGATTCTACTTGGACAGCATTGGGGTGCCAAATTATTTTGCTGTCTACAGTGTCAGAATGGCTGTTATTTATTTACTTATTTATTTATTTATAAAAGGATCAAATATTTGAAAGTTGAAGATGGAGTTCAGTAAGTACTTATTATATTTCACTAAAACCAATAGTGATAGTTAATAATTACTTCACATAATTAAAATAGTTATGTGCTTTTTATCTCCATAAACCTTAAGTTTTGACTTAGCAGATACTAAATGCTTTAAATAACCAGTATGAACTACTCTTAGAAATGACGGACCTGGAGCTGAACCTTGAAATTCCCATGCCAGCATGATTTGTAATCTCATATAAACTGCATAAGGAGGGCCAAAAGCTAAATCTATTCATAATATTACCAACATGGTTGTTCTATTGCAGAAAACTTCACAATCAATTCAGCCCAATAAGAAAAGGCCCATCAATCAATCATCCAGACATTTAATCAAAATACACAATGAAAAAAAATCTATAAAACAAGAATCTGGAAGGAATTGAACTTTGATTACTTGAACACCAAAGGTGTGTGGGGTTTGAGAGAATCAGGTTACCTCTTCATCAAATAAAAGATCGAGTGCTTTTTCTTTTTCTTTGTTTTTGTTTCTCCTATGAATTTAATTGCCTCAGGTTATTCACAATGGATTTTGTATTGAACCATCATTTTTCTACAAACAACTATATATTTCTATATGTTTACAAGTCATCAAATTGAAAGAAAAACACATTTTGTTTCAAACTGCGCAAATTTGTTATAATAGAAAGAAAACAATCACATTACCACACGTGAAATATACATCAAATCAAGAGCAAGGGTATATAAAATTGTACAGAAAAAATTGGTTTTGGAGGACTCTTTTAGCATTCAGATAGCAATGTGTGTACTTCTTTGTCTGATATTGCAGGAACCTCTTCATTACAAGGCATCCACGTGTAGATGCAGAAGCATCTACATACTTACTATCTCTTTAAAACTCACTACTGGGCCCGTGAGATAGCTCAGTACAAGAAGTGCTCGCCTGGCTAGTGCAGAGTCCTGAGTTAAATCCCTCGTACTGAAAACAAAAAACAAAACAAAAAACCTCACTACAATTTGAAAGAAAGCAGCACTTTCTTTTAAAATTAAGATCTATGTTGCTTATCGCTCAATATGTCCTGAAGCATATTCACGGGGGAGAGAGGGAGGCAAATAAGCTGGAGAGAATTTGCATCATTTAAAAATCATTTGAATAATTACTCCCCGTTCATTTGAGGAATAATTAAAAACTAGACATGAACTTGGACTTAATTTTAAAATGCAGTGCATAAACATACTTTCATATTCTTTGAAAATATATGAACACATTTATTTTTCTGCTTAATTTTATTGTGCTCCAGCCAAGGTGCTATAGTACTGTGTCAGTCATGGTTCTCTAGAGTAGCAGAAAAATCTTACAGCCTCAGAGAAAAAAGTCCACAGTGTCTGTGTTCTTTGTTTATTTATTTTAATGTTTACGTTTTAACTAGTATATAGCGGCAGTATATAATGATCACACTTCTCGTTGGGAGTTGGAGCATGTACTCAACACACTTCCCTCCCCTTCTCCTCCTTCCTTCTGTCTCCTTCCCCCTTACAAAAGGCCTATCTTTTTATTTCTTGTCATCTATCCTTTATTGTGCTCTTTATTCATATTTTGTTTTCTCATGCAAGAGAAAACATGCAATGTTCAAGCCTGTATGTCTTATTTATTTCATTAAGCTTTATGGTCTCTAGGTATATCTGTTTTCCTCCAAAAGAGGCAAGTTCATACATTTTTATGGAAGACTAGTCCTCCTTTATGATGATACCACATTTTCTTTCTCCACTTAGCTACTGATGGACATAAACTTTGCTTCTAAGATTTAGCTATTATGAATTGTGCTACTATAAACATGAGTATGTACATATCACTTTAATATGATTTCTTAATTCTTTTGGAAAGATTGCTAGAAGAGGAATGAATAAGAGTGAAATATAATTTGTCCTTTCAGTTTTTAAGCAATCTGTATACTGATGTCTATAATGATTGTACAGAGACTCAAAGGGTCCTGCAACTTCACAGTCCAAGAAGGTAGAAACAGCAGAAAAATTGGAATCAGGGATACAGTTCCAAGTGAAGAACAAAAGCCTGGAAGCTGCCTGGGGAGTTGCTGGTGTGATACTGCATTAGATCTGTTTGTTCAAGCTGGGAAACCATATCTGATTTTGTAGTTGGAAGTATTCAAAACCACACCATTAAAATCAGTTGAAAGAAGGGCCGGCCAGATAGCTCAGTGGACTAAAGCACATGCTTAGGCAGATGAATCATCTGGGTTCGATCCCAAGTGTGCCACACTGCCCCTGCCCCAGCAGTGTGCTGAGACAGCAGTGACTGAGACTGGGCATGGTGATGTGCACCCGTAATCCCAGCACTTGGGAGGCTGAACACAGACAGATCACTATGAGTATGATCTATGTACTGGGACCCTGTGGACCTTGTCCTAAAATACAAAACAAATGAACAAAAAAATCAGTTGAAAGGAAGTACACAGAGACACTAGTATCACTTACCTAGTAGGACAGTGAATAGATTTCTTGGCACTGTATGGCAATGGAAAATAACAAGTAAGGTAGATGTGTGTATTGTCTGTCTCCAGGAAAATTGGTGTCTGTGACAGGAGCGGTTTTGGGGTGATTTTGAAATAGTAATGTAATTATTCATTAGGAATGTTGATCAAACTTAGGAATCATATTGATAGCTAAACACTGGCTGAGAAAATTCTCAAATTTTTAAAAGTAATATTTTAATAAAATTCAGAGGAATTTTTCTTAAGTTAAACTTTAGCTAAATACTAAGACAAAGCGTTGTGTTCATGAGGAAAGGCCACTAAGGAAGGCCCAGTCACGTGTGATACAATGATCAAATGAAGAGAAGAAAGTGTATTCTCAGACCATTAAGTAATGGTCCTATTCAGGGTGGCTTCTAATGTTAGTGTTTGGACAGTGGAGAGTGACATGTGTGCAAAAATTGATTCTGCCAGATGAATAAGCAGAGCACCATATAAAGAGGTTCACTGGTATATATGAAGGAGAAAAAATTACTTTCCTTAGAAAGTAGATGTTAGGGCCAGGGAGACGGCTCAGTAGAATAAGCACTTCCCTGGAAAAGTGCAAGGGCGTCAGTTCAATCCACAGTTCTCAAAAAGGAAAGAAAGAAAGAAAAAGAAAGAAAGAAAGAAAGAAAGAAAGAAAGAAAGAAAGAAAGAAAGAAAGAAAGAAAGAAAGAGAGAGAGAAAGGAAGAAAGAAAAAAGGAAGGAAGGAAGGAAAGAATGAAAGAAAGAAAGATATTAATGACTTCACAATGTCTTCATAACAAAAATAAGGGCCTGCAGCTTAGAACATGGGAAATGTTGTTCAGTCATTTTGAAGACTAAGAAACATGACATCATTAGCCACATGGGTGGAAAACTTTAACTATGAAGTGAATATTTGTTTTTTTCTAAAAATCTGGAATTTTTTTTTTTTTTTT
>NW_004524778.1:4002938-4021351 GCF_000260255.1 Octodon degus
TTGCATTTATCTTTCAAAAAATAATCTGTCCAAACAAGTGGATACTATAAAGAAAGCAGTACTTGTTCACGTGTTTTGTCTTTGCAGAGTTCTGTGTAGATACATTTCCCGTTATGTAGGAGGTTGTAATCTCCTTTCTAGCACATATCAGTTTAAATCTTGATTAGATAAAAAATGTAGAATATTTAAAAGTTATTCTCAGTTGCATAATCTTTTGCTTTTAAAAATCTTGAGGATTTTACATAAAGTAATAAATATTTCCTTGATATATCACATTATTAAATTTTTAATATAGTAAGATAAAAAAAACCGAATCACTGGGATTAGATACTGAGCTTTATGATGAATATCCTTTCAAGCAGGAATGTCTGATAGGAACGAAGTAATAATAAAAGTTTTCTTCACATCAAGGCACGAATCTAGATTTGTTCACTTCTTTGGTTTTGAAGAAAACTAGGCCAGGACAAAGCACACAGTACATTATTTATTTTGTTAAATATATTTTATTTAATTTAAATGAGTATTTAATAATGATTATCAATGATCTTTAACTCATAATTATTTATTGAATTTGGAGTAATACAACATACACTCATTATGTAATGTTAGTTGAAAAAGGCCACAAAATGACATTTCAGCAATAGCTTATTTTCTTCTGTACTTTTCTATTGTTGTGATATTAGGGTTTACTAGATTAAAAAAGGTGTCTGTGTTTCTTAAATGAAAGAAAAAGGGCCGTCCAAGCAGCTCAGCAGATTAAGACAACTGCAAGCAGGCGCAAGGGAGCGGGTTCGATTTCTGGCCCTGCAGTGCTGGCCCTGCCCCCTGAGCTCACTGAGAGGGCATTTGAGACGTGGCGTGGTGGTGCGCCTGCAATCCCAGCTCTTGTAAACAGGTGAATCACTAAGAGTCCGATCTGGTAGTGAGACGCTGAGCACCCTGTAGACCCTACCCTAAAATACAAAAGAAAAAGAAAAGACAAAAGAAAGAAAAAAAAATCATGAACATAATTTTAATAAAAACAAAATATGACCACATGATAGTTTTATCTAGCTTGATGTTACATACATTCACACATTTCCCTCTTGAAAGGACTTCTGTATGTTTATTAAATTGGAGATTGTGATTCACATGGGACTAGAATGGCAGAGTAACTGTTGCTGCTGGGGACGTTGTTTGCCTCACACGAACACCTAGCCGTGTTGAACTCCGCGTCTTCAGTCTGGTATCTGCCTACGCAGATGGAGAAAGGGGCGGGGCTTGTGATGACGCCTTCAAATTCACTAAATGGACTAGTGTGTTCCTTGTGAAGAAATAGGTGCTCTCTATTGATATGCACTTTGAAATAAATTCTATAAAATGGATTCAGTGATATTTAAACCCATATCTCTGAAAGAATATTTAATTTCTTTTGGGCTTTAAATCTAGAGGATTACATGCTACCGGGAAAAAAGAACATAAAAAGGAGGGTCAGAAGCCATAAAGCACACGGGAAAGTTAGCAAAAATTGTTTTTAGGAACACAGTAAGTACATTTGAAAATAGATGAAAAAAGGGATGGATTTTTATTTAAAGACTTCATAGAGTTTAACAATGATGGCTCTGCTTAGTTCAATTATTTATAAGAGACATCAGCTAAAATGTGTATATTTCCCTGATAACATATGCAAAAGTTGCAAATATAAGTAGTTAAATGTAAATTTAAGACATGAAAAAGAATTTGGAGAATAAGTAAATTTGAGCCTGTCTATTCTTTGCTCAACTTAGAGGTTTATATTTTCAGTAAAGGAATGGTTATGTTTCCCAGTCTCCATGATCTAATTAAATTTTTCTGGGTCTTATAGTTAAAATTTGTTTCAAAATATTTTATTCATTTATTTGGTTCAGGGTTTCACTATGCAGCTCAGACTCGTAGTGATCCTCTTGCTTTCAGTCTCCCCTGTACTAAGATTACAGGCGTGCCTCAACACACCAGGTTTCAGTGGCCAGCACGGCACTCTGTGTTTACCAGGGATTGAAAAGCATCGAACTTGTCTCCTTGAGCTTGCCAGGCAGGTTATTGCACTGCTGAGCTATTTCATCAGCCCTGGGGATTGTATTTTAAAAGATGAGTTTCACTTTGTACATAAGGTACTGCACTCATCATAACTGATAAATTAAATTTAATGAGAGTCATGGGTATAGTAAGGCGTATATTCATTTATTACTCAAGGATGCTGTTATTCTAATATTTCTCTGTTATTTTTAAAACTCATTACAAACACACTTTCTTAATATTTTCCTCACAACCTAATTTGAAAGCTGAGAATGACATTGAGTCACTCATGTTTATTTCCAGATTTTCTGGTTTATCCCATTTTTCATTTCAGATTTTCAGTTATTACAGTTATTATAGCCATCCCAAAATATATAAGATAATGCTCCATAGTGTATTGTATTCTCGCTTGCTAATGCACAATCTCCACAGAAGGTATAAATAAAAATATATTAGAAAGTGTTTTACTTACCATCTGGAGGTCCAATATCCGGCTTCAATGAATAGCTTTCAACACTTACAGATTCTAATATCCTGGCTCTTTTATGATAATATTCTAAGGGCAAATCCAGTTCATAGATTTCGTTTTTTCCTTTTACTCCATTAACCTATTGCAGTTTTGATTTCAATTACCTTGTAATGCTTATAAAAATAAATTACAGAGAGAAAATATTACAGAGAGGTTTAACAAGTTAATGGTAAATTAAATGCACTCTCTTCTTCATTATGCAAATTCGTGCTGCTCTGGAACATTTAGCACTCTCCCCTGGATAGCTCTCTACATTTTATGTGCAGATAAGACAACATCTCTAGTGAACTTTTGCCTTATACATGCATTAATACAAGAAATGAGAACTGAATTTTTTTCCAATTGCTCTTCTGCCAATCTGCATGTAGGATAAAACCAAATTAATTGTTTTGCAAAGCACATCCAGTCTTAGTTAGCTATGCCAATCAGCATATTCCTTCTGGGAAAATAGAAAGGATGATTTTGCTTGGTGGTAAAGTAAGCAATGCTAGCTTTGATTTAAAATTTCAAATTTTATGTGAATCTAATTATTTTCTGATTAGAAAATATAAGAACATAGAGAAAGCATAGTTTTATCTTTAGTAAATACGATATCATCTTGATATTGATTCTATTTATTTGATTTAATTCTGTTTATGACAAAATGTAATGAATCCATTTATATTTATTAAAGTTCAAATCTTCCAAATAACACTTTTTTTCAAAATAATACTGTGAGTCTCATGCTATATCTACTTTTCCTTCATTTTTAAACATTTAGAAGCAGAATTGTCTCATATTTTGTTAGCATTTTGAAAGTTTTTTTTTCCTTAAATTAACCTAAGGCTGATAACCTGAATGTCTTCTGTGTATCTTCAAATAATTTCTTGAACTTTAAATTGAAAGGTGCTCTAAGGAGACTCAAATGACTTGTAAGTGTCACAATAAACATTTGCATATCCAGAAGAACAACTAAATAGGGGCATGCTATTGTGGATTGTTGATAAAAGAAAGCAAAAGAGAAAGTCAGAGTAAGATTGAAAGACATGAAAGCAAAAGAACAGAAGGCAGGAAGGTAAAAGATTCACTTTGTACCATCTTTAGTTTTAGATACAGATGCATGAGAACCAGCAGATGTATGTGAAGGAAGATGGTGTTACACACATAGAGACTTTTGTTCAGCCAGTGGATCAGTTATTTGAGGCTTAAAAGAAAATGTTATTCTAGTACAATTTATCCATTTTTTCTAGCCTACATACCTTTGCCATCATTTTGCCTAGATACATTAATATTTATATTTACTTACTGTTGCCCTATTTTAAAGAAACATTTCCTTATATCCACTCCTCCTGTTTGTAGGTATTTATAGATACTGATGTAAATAAAATTTATAGTTAATATTTTGATTAGTTGATAAAAATATTTCACATTCTTATTAATAACATGAAAAAATAGAAGAGTCATAAATATATTTATATTTAGTCAAATGCAATTGAAAATATATTTTCTGTCTCTAAAACACACCACAGATAATATGACTCTCTAAACTTCAAGGTAAAATGTATAGTTTTAAAGCAAATGGCTATAAATTATTAATTATTAAATTATTGTCACAGTCTTTAGTAGTTGGATAATAAGGGTTCTTTATGTAATTGTCAGAGAACAATTCCATTGACATGAATAATGATGAAAAATTTTATGATGGCATATATTATTTATGTAAACCATGGTGCCATGGAATTATTAGCCCTTTATATGACATTTGATTTGATATGCTTTCAATTATATATATATTTTTTGTAGTATTAGGAATGAAACTGATAGCTTTGCAAATACTAGGTAATTGTTTTACCTGAGCTATATGCTGGACATGAGTTTTTTGTTTTGTTTTGCCTCAAAAGTGAATGAAAAAAGGAGTTAATGTACTTTTTATCCCCCCATAAAGTGCCTCCTAACTCTACCTTGTGAAAATTCTGGAAGTTCTATGACTTCTACTCTACTATCAAACTAGCCTGCTATGGTTGTATGATAGTCAACAAGAGACTTGAGAGTCCTGGACCAGCCCCCCCATGAAGCTTTCATTATCCACATCGGTAGTAGTTGAGTAGTTAGCATGTTCCTGGCCAATCTCTAGGTTGGCCGTCTCACAGTGCAGATGCACTGTAACCTAGATGCATGCACATACAGTAAGTTACATTACAATACAGGAAAGAAACCTTATCTTGGAATCGACAACTTTCTCGCAGTTAGTAAGCAAGTTTTTATTATTTTTTTTTTATTTTTTGTCAAAGAGGAAGGCATTATTTTATCATTTGAAATATTTCACTGCAGCCCCAAATATTTCAAAGTACATGGGGCAAGGCCCATGTACTTTGGTTCAGATAAAGAGTATTCACAGTCTTCCTTTTTTCTCATATCAAGGGTCTAATTGCCAAATTAAAAATAAAAACATATATTGTAAACCATGTTACAGTATAGAAACTACAGGACATTCTCACATCACCATGGCTTCTGGGACATCTTCTGATATCTCATACATAGAGATTATGAAGGCAGGTTACAAAGATGAAGAATACTGCAGAGTAGTAATAGTCATGCTTACTAGAATGAGGCAGCAAAATTTTGGATGAATTAATCCATCCAGAAGAGGAAGGTGTACTGCCCAAGAGTTGCAACCACAATTGCATCCTAACATTACATAAAGACAGTCCAAATCACCATCCAGCTATAGGCAGCCCAAATAGCAGAATGTCTCCAACAATTTACTGAAATTCAACAATAGACATTTTATAACAATTTGCTATCTAGAAGCACAATCATATGACTGGAATATGGGTACCATTCCCCCAAACAGAGACTAAAAATAGCAAAGCAAGTACCTTTGACGGTACCTCAATATGCAATATCTAATGCGGGGCTTCTTGAAATATTCAAATGATTACGATGGAAATGAGGAGCAGTTCCTTTGAGCCTACTACACTTACAAAGAAGAGATTAGATCTACTGAGTGTGGGAAAAATGTGTGGTGAGAAACAGATTGAATTTTCCAAGTTGACGCGGCAATTCTAAGTCGTGAACTGATTTCAAGCAACAGTGAGTCAGAGCATAAAACTGGAGCTTTATGGTGACACCACCCTTGTAACCTGAGGATGAATCGTTCTAAGCCTTCATTTTCTTTAGTTAGTCAGACTTCTGTTATATAAGATTCTTCTCTCTGGACCTGGCAGAGAGTTCATTAGGATAATCACCCACTGGCAAGTTTAAGGTCCTAAATTTGATTCCCGATTCTTCCCTCAAAACCAAAAAATCACCTAAATAGTGGAGTGACAGTAAGCATACCAATGTTGTTGAGCAGCACTTACTCTTTAATGAAAACCACTTAACCTAATAAATAGAGATAAATTATAGATTTTATAACTAAAAGGCAGGAATAAAATTTACATTATCTTTATCATGCCCTGAATGTTTGCACTGCCCATTATCGAAACCTATGTATTAAAAACCTGATCGTAATGTGATGATGTTAGTTGGGGGGGTACTTTTGGTGGTGGGCCAGACAGTGAAAGGTATTAGTTCTTATCTGATTAATTAATATCCCTTAGTTATTGCAGGCTGATCAGGTCCACAATACAGCAAAGGAGTAAATGGCAAAGGCTTAAATAAAAAAGACGAATGGTATGATTTCAGGACCCAGGAAGATACAAACCCTCTCTTAGAATTTGAGATTTTCTGGGATTTTAAACCCAGATCTTCTCTGCGTGACCCATATTTATCAGGTTATTGAACAGGAGAGATATACTGATGAAAATGCAGGGATCTGGGCATGCCTTCACTGCAGGTATGAGAAAGCCACAGCCACCGTCTCCTTTCGCTTAAATCGGGTCGGGGCCATGTTTCCTTAGCTTTGGCCTTATCTTGTCCTTTGAGGCACGGGAACGTCACAGGCCAATGCACACCTTGGTGGGGACCAGTGAACTCATAAAGACTCACTTACTATTAGTCCACTGTCCATTTCCAGGTAAGGGCCTAAGCCCCAGGCAAACTCGTATGCAAACATGAACAGTCAATTGATTAATATTAAACCCTACTCAGAGCTGCTTCATACTAGTTTCCATCAAGTTCTCATATGAAAGAGATCTCAGAAGGCTCTTAGCCCCATTCCACCAAGTGAAGACACCCAGAAAATTTGTTTACAATCCACCCAGTCTGTGGTACTCCATAAAACAGCCCAATCAATCTAGTCATTCATAATTTAAGGAAGTAGATTATAATTGAAGTTTTCCTTATTGTGTAAGAGGTTTGTCAAGATATAAAGATAAAAACAAGCTTATGAATAGTAGTAAATTATAGATATCTTAAAAGAGTCAACTTGTTTTATGAATATATCTATCTACTCTCCCATGACTTCTAGATCTTGCTGAAATCACTAAATTAATATCTATTGGAAAAATGACAGCACCATTCCTTAGTGTGACAACTCATAATCATAAAATTTATTAAATGGAAATAGCAATGGGTATTACTTCAGGATTATCATTTTTATGTCAAGGTACACTATTATTTGCAGTTTTTCAATAACCTTATGAATGTTATTAGTATAAATATTATAATATTGTGAAAGAGCACAGCATGAAGAAAACCTCTTACCTTGCGTAGTATAGTGCATATTTAGTTTCAAATAACAAATTGAAATCTACTCAAGCAAAAGAAGAGTTTTATTGTCTCCTACACTTGATAAATCCGAGTCTCAAGAGATCTCCTCCCAGGCATGTAGGAATATAAAAGCAAAGATGAGGTACTCAGCTTCCGTATCCTTACCATGTCCCTACCCAGCTCTCTGACTCTTCATGCTTAGCGTTCTTCCACAGACATGCAATGGGGAAGGGCAATGGGTATGAACTGATTTCTTACTTTCCACATAGAAAATTCAACAGGAAGCACTTTTCTGCTCTCACTTACACAGGCCACCTGACACGTACCGATATCAGGTGCACAACCCTGAGCCAAATTCCTCTTGATCCAGGCAACTTTGACTGCCCTGGAAAACAGATTAGCCCATCTGGTCTGCACCACAACAGTGGAAGAAGCTGGGGATGCTGTCCTTCAGTCAAATTTCTTTCTTTTTTTGCGTGGAATATATTTATTGAGGGAAAGAAAGCTCCTGTCTGAGAGAGGGACAGGAAGGGGGCCTGAGCAGGTTGTTCCCCCTTCAGTCAAATTTCTGCCTTGATACCTCAAATACAGTAAATAATTGGAGGGTTATCAAGGTGAAATACAAGCTAACTCATGTACTTCTAAGCTTTAAATGGTCTTTTAAGGGCAAGACATAAGGAGGAATGATGTAAAACACTCAACTTAAATAAAAATCAATGTCAATTTAAGGAAAAATTATTAAAGTCAATATATTTAAATCAATATGTTAAATTTTATACACTTAATCAAATTTTTCTGAATGAGTCAAAGGACAAAGTATGTTTTATTTATTTTATTTTTTTTTTGGTGGAACCGGGGACTGAACTCAGGCCCTTGCCCTTGCCAGGGAAGCACTTATTCCACTGAGCCATCTCCCCAGCCTCAATATGGTTTATTTTGTTTCGAAATTGTTGTCAAATACGTTGTTGTCAAATACATTGTTGTCAAATATATAACATTGTCAATGCATTTATTTACATATTTGAATAAATACATTTAGTTAAATACATATTTAAATATCGGATTTTTGTCTTTCAGTGTTGATTTATTATATGATATTGAGTAACAGTTAATTTTGATACTTCCTTTGTCAAAAATCTGTATGATAATATATAAAAGGGATACTATATATAAATTCTGTTTTGAAAAATGGTAAGTGAAAAACTGAAGGAGTGAAAACGGTTTCTTATAGCTATATTTCTGGGCATAGAAAGCAAAACCTGGAATAGGTTTTAGGCACGTACAGAGATACACCTGCATTCTTCCACCGCAGTCCAAGAGTCACGGTGTGCCCTGGAAATCGGCTGAATGCTCAGGCGTGCCGACAGCGAGCTGCAGCAAGCCCTGTAACTGCCTAGCTCGTGGACAGGAGCACAGCGACATACGCGGAAGCCAACTTGTGAATTAGATATTCGTATGTGTTTTGTGGTACTTTTCATACAGAAAACTAATTGACCCTTTATCCTTTCTTGATTGACCTATTTTCCACATTTTTATATGAGAATTAATGAACAAGAAACCACTGCATGTGTGCACCTCTGAAATTCAATGGCCAGCGTTGTATTTTGAATATTATATTCCTTCTAGAATTGGACAACAATTTAACCTTTTCTCCGGATCCCACAAAACTCACTAGCCCTCAGGATATGAACCACTAAAATATAAGATAAAACTGGATCATGGCAGGAGCTTTCATGGTCAAGTAGGTCTGATATTCCCGGCATTCACTGCTGGCTTATTGTTGTGCTAAATTACACACAAAAAAAAAATTGAGTGTTTTTAAAATATACAAGAAAATGCACATTTTTTCATCAAAAACCTTCATTTTAATTTCCCCATAATTTGCTTAAAATATATACCAACGTATTAAAATTATGCAGGGCAGGAAAACAGAAGAGAGGAGTAACTGAAAATAAACCTAACCTGAAATGAAGTTTTGATGTATGTGTGGTGAGAATTGTGTCTTCGAAATGTACAGATGAATGCTGATGTGTTTGAATGACCCCTCTCCCCGCCCCTTTCTCTCTCGTCTTTTTATTGAGCCAAGTTTGAGATGATAGTGTGTATGTGTTATTTCATTTCATTTTAAAACCAGTTATACTTCATTATTCATTATATTTATTTCTTAAAACTGAGAAAGGTTGAGCTTAGGAATACTGTAAAACTCTCCCTATTCATAAAGTTTTTGGGCAAGGTTCAGTCTCACTGTAAGAAAACATGTTAGTGTCCCTTGTTAAAATTACTTGAAAGCAAATGAATAAGAATAGTTTCTATTTAATGAGATAATTTGAACCTTCCATTCTTTTTTTGTTTGTTTTGTTTTGTTTTTTGGTGGAAATGGGGATGGAACTCAGACCCTTATGTTTGTAACATTTCTTTGGGATCTATTCTAAATGTTCTATTAGAAGTTAAATTCCTTTCAACATATATCTCATTTATTCCCAGGTGAGCTACTCTTTGTGATACAACTGCACAGTATTTTTCAATTAAAGGAATTTCTATCACTTACTTGCATCATATATGCAAGTGAAGTGAAGTGATTTCTAAAAATTTAAAACAAAAAAAGTAAAAAGATTTCTTGTAATGTTGTTTAACTGTTTTGCTTTTTCTTAGAAGATATAATTGCCCTAAGTTTTATTTACTATGCACCAATATACAAAATATACAAAGGACAAAGAAAAACAAAGTTAGTAATTATTTTCTTTCTTTCTGTAGAGTTCCTGGACATTTTTAAAAATTACACATGCAAGTAGCTTGACTTATGAGAAATAAGATTTGACTATATAATTACTATATTTAAATATAAGGTTTCTACAAAGACAGGTATAAAAACTCACTGGGAAAATACAAGAAAAAATTTTATTAGAGAAGATAATTTAAACCCAAATATTAAAAATAAGTTGAATATATTAATTCCCATATTTCAATAAGTAAAGTAGACCATCCATCTAAACTATGTAATTGACATATAATTTCTCTGTAGTAATGTTTAATCAAGAATGTCACCTGATAAGGCAAATACAATTTTTTTAAAGTAGCATTTTGCAATGCATCCTCAAGGTGAAGAAGAAAAATATCTCTGCATGGAAAAGGAAAGGCAATCAGTTTGTGTTTATTTTCTGTTGCCAGTTCTGCTAGATTGAGTGGCAACAACAACAGAAAGAGTTCGGGGCAGCACACTCTGTGTTTGGCAGTGTTTCTCTTGCCAGTTTTCTCACAGAACTCTGATGTGGCTCCCATGGTATTATTTTTAGATGAAATACTGTGTTTTGTCCTATGCAGCTACCAAGGCAATGAATGAGATCTGGATATTCAAATATCAGATAAGTCTACAAATATGTCTCCAAATTTCTCTCTTTTCACTTCTACTGAACAAGCTGCAGAACATCCTAATGCAATTAAAACAGAGGCCTCTAACATGTCCTTTGATTTATACTTTTGGAATTATATTTCACTCCTATCTTTTAAATCAACTATTGACTTTCTTTCAGAAGGCTTTTTCTGCATTGAGAATGCATTATATCCTCATACAGCTACATCCACAGCCTCTTAGGATGATTCAAATGATTCCAAACTAGTTTTCAGCATATTGATTAGTTTTAGCTTTTAATAAAGATGTAGTCCAAGAATTATTCATTTTCTAATTATTTTCATCTAGACATCATGAAATTTTTCTTTATCTAACATCAGCTTTTAGGTCAATTAAGACTCAGGACATATGAGAACATGTACTGTAACATCATGTAACTCAGTTGTGTCCCAAATTTTGTGATCAAGGAGATTATGGGGCCAAAAAGGAAGGTGATCAATGATGCAGAGTGTGCCTAAGGAGAGTCATATGGACAGAAAACATTTTCTCAGGCTTTCACAGAGAGCAAAATGGCCAAGCAATGGTCGTGACTCGTCCACATGGCTGACACTGACAAAGGATCTACAAACTGAGGTACAGGGTCTCAGGGTAAATCCTGAGGGGATTTGACTGACCTTATCAGATACAAAAGTTACAATTCTTGTTTTGTAGGTCTTGCTTTGTCTTGGTCTTAACCATCCAGCAGAAAAGTATAAAAACGAAGTGTAAGAAGTAAAGCCATACTGTTATGTTGAGCTGTATGGGAATCAGGTCAACAACTTCTGACATTGCCAGTCAAGTGGAAGACGCAATACTATTATGGACTACTGGACTGTTTTGGAATATTTTGCTGAGTTCACACACCTATAATATTTAGATGACAGAACTAGACAAAAAAGGGCATACAGATGAATGACCATTTTGTATCTGTGTATTCAAAATGGTTAGGATAGATGTATAGCTACATTCTCTTAATTCAATGAACAGAGGGATTTGTTCTAATAGTGCTTGTAAATAGGATA
Organism: Octodon degus; assembly: GCF_000260255.1. NCBI lineage: Eukaryota > Metazoa > Chordata > Mammalia > Rodentia > Octodontidae > Octodon > Octodon degus. The sequence continues at coordinate 4,014,544 of NW_004524778.1, forward strand.
TCATGTCTGCATCTTGTACAAGAAATAACCACTAGGAAGGCAGTATGAAGTGTGTTAATTGTTGAAACTGTCCTACCAATTTGATTTGAAACTGTCTCATTACTATTTGTTTCTCAATAAAATTATGGAAAAAAATCAACTTTTATGTGTATGATAGATTCAAATAGGCAAGACAAATAACTTTTGAATATGTAAATACAGTATATTAAAGGGTAAAATTATATACAAAAATATAAAGATATCACTCAGAGAGGATATCCAAATCCTGCTGAGCACACATCTTCAGAAAATAGCTTACTAAACTTTCTAAACAGTAGAACTGATAATAGGCAACAAAAAAGTTACTAAGTTCTTTTAATTTTTAGGAAATTATTTTTCATTTTAAAGGGAGAAAATTCAATAAAACAAAGTTTCGATACAGGTTAGTAAGTGAGTAGCAATAATGAATGCATTGCATATCGTTTTCTTTGCAGTAATTATTCAGAGTAAAAGATACAGGTATGGCATCTTGTCCAAACAACATTTGCACAAACCTTGCATTTGAATGAACTGAGAGAAATCGGCTATATAACTTAACTATCTTATACATAAATACATATTTCTCCTTCCTTTTCCCTTTTCCTTATCACAGTCCAAAAGAAAAGACAAACTATGATGGGAGAAATTTCACCTTTAATCTTTGTATTAATTTATCCTTTGAAAGGACTTAAAATTGAACGACATAAACGTTCACAAATGCTAGCTGAATTTGTGGTGTCAATTACTCTGAGTAGCAAACTCTTTAGCAATTTGAAGCTATGTTGGTTAACATTTTGAGTGGATAGGCAACCAGGCTCCAAAAGCTAAAAGTGAAGAGACAGTGATAGCGAAAGCAGTGTCGCAGTGAGAAAACAGACACTCTCAATGCTTAGGAAGAATGATTAAGAGCATATTTTATTCTATGTTATAGCTCAAAAATATTTCCTTAATGAATATGGTAATGAAGATTTTAATCTTAATCTTTCATGAGCTGGAAGCCAGCATATCATGTACATACTTACATTACTATTAAAAACAATCACTGAAAAGCCGAAAATAAATTGTTAGGTCACAAGCTTTACAAAAATAGGGGGCTTTCTGAGGGGAACTCTCTAAGCCATTTTTAAATGAGAAAAGTAAAGATGTTATAATTCATTCATTATAAGAATATAAGGCATTTGTCAAATCATGCACAATTTGCCAACATTCACCATATTATTTCATAAATATGTATTATTGGTTTTCTAGAACATTTTTGTATTTATGTGAAATACTCAGAAGCTAGTAGGACCTTCAGTTTATAGGCAGTTTGCGGTGTGTGGTAAGTAGATCACCTAATCAGCAAGTGATAAATGAAATAGGATTTTCAGTTCTTCCCTATTTAAACTGCAGGTACACACAGCTCTTTTTGTTGCAATAGTACCGCTGCTATACCAATCACCATGTTCTAGCAAAAGCATCTTCCGCAAAATTCACTGGCAAACAAATATTTGAAGGTTTGCAATTATGAAAACAGTTTAAAAACATATTTCACGTTGATAAAATTTAAATTCAAAATTAATTGTTGAGAAAAGGGTATACCTCATTTAAATATGAAGAAACAAAACTGAACTAAATAGAATACAGGATCTGTCCTTTTAACTATTTTTATTTAAAGTGCGTATTAATATTTATTTTAATATGAAGTTATATGTGTATGGGCTCATGTGATAATTTGGAAACTTGTCCTGTGGAAATGTGTTTGCCTCTATGAAGGCAATAATCCTTCAAGAAATCATGATGTGTTGAAATAAGACTTCTGGGCACACACACACAAACACACACACACACACACACACACACGCACATGCACAAGCACACACACACACACACACACACACAAACAAGCACAAACACACACTCTTTTTCAGCTATTTGAAAGAAAATATAAATAGCCCACATCATTGCACTGAAATAACATAAAAGGTAAAACATTTTAAAGCTAAATGTATAATGTGCCTAAGTAATGTACACTTTTAGAATTTTCCTTCAAGAAATCTTTATAAGAATGTTTCATATATTGTATTACAGTTCAAAAGCTACTAAACTGTGAGGCAAATTAATTGATGACTCCTAAAATTATGCATGGAAGCAAATGTTAATATATTTTCCCAAAAAATAGGAAAACATTTGTGCTAGTGATGTTCGTATTATTACACCAGCTGGTCTTCTACATTATTTGACCCTTTTATGAAACCCAAACTTTCAACTGCAGGCTGAGAATCTTCACCACTGACACACAATTTAAGTTATGAAGTTTTATATAATAAGAAAGGGCCCTAGAGATGATGTCCTTAAAATACTTGAAGTTATTTCAAAAGGCTTATGTGTCACCAGAGGGAGAAAACCATGGACAAAAGATAATTCTTTAACAGCAGTCTAAATCAATTACTCTTCTGCAAAAGAGAACTTCCTGTGGTACTTGACTCTGACTCTAATACCCCAGGGATTTCCAAGAAATAAGAAAAGAATTACTTTGAGAAAGGGAATTTTCTTTTTGAAAGTTATCTAGTCTCTGATAAATTCCATGAGCAAAGAAGGAAAAGTACTTGCTGGAACTGTGTATCTAATGTATTATATACTGTAACCTTTAGACATTCAGTCTGGTTTTCTCTTCTTTTTCATTTTTTAACTTACTACAGTTTAATATGGCCCAGTCATTTTTAAAAATATGCTATATCTTTGCTAGTTACTTGGAGAAAATGTTTCAATTAAGAAAGCTGTATTAAAAATTTCTGCAAAATTACAAATATCTGCAGGCCAGAAAGTTGCATTCTACCAAAACCAAAGTATGTATTTAATGGTAAATTAAAAGACATGTTAAAGTAGGTAACAGTTAATGAAATGTGACAGATGAGAGGTTGACATTTAAATACAGCAGACATGGTAGGATTTGTTCACAAGTGACATGTGCTTAAAGAATGAAGACTTAGGAAAAATTGAGGAAAGAGTAACAACCACTGACAACTTAAGAAGGAAACACATTAAGTTCCAGGAATAAGGAGAACAATGAGTCTAACACTATGCAAGCCAAAGTTGCAGCACTGATGAAATATATGTCATGAAAATAAAAATAAACAAAAATCTTTACTATTATGGAAAATTTATATGTCTTTTTTTCCTTTTTTCTCTTATCTGAATTATATATTAATAACGAAAAGACCTAGTGACTAGGAAGCTAACACAATCATATATGAATCTGTAATAGACTCTGAATTTGTTGTGAATACATATAAAATGTTGTACATGTCAGAGTGGAGGTAAAATCAATATATATTAATATTATGTAAGTTTCTGAGTATAAATATTGGGCCATAAGCACGCTTGTCTCTGAATTGGTGAGATAATAGTCTACTGAAAAATGAAAGAAAGAGCAACATAGCATATCCAAGCACAGACAAAGACAGAAATAAAATTAGAGTCTAAAGATGAGAGAAGATAACCATGAAGAAAAATTTGTAAGTTGATTCTTTCACAAGACTAGCAAATTGAGTACACTTACTAACTCACAATAAAGAAAACAGTAAGTTAAAATGCATAGTAAAAGGCAATAAAAAAGAATAGAGAAAAAATTTCTGATAATATCAAGCATGGAACCTAAAAATGTTTGCAGTTTCTCTTTTTCTGTATCATCTAAAATAGTATCCTCCTCACAGTGGGAATCCAACAGAGCATTACTGAATCCGTAATTTAATAAATGTTCAAATGCACAACTTCTTTTTTTCCCCATAATTTTATTGAGAGACAAATAGCAATGAGACAGTTTCAAATCAAATTCGTAGGAGAGTTTCAGTAATTAACACATTGCATACTCTCTTCCTAGTGGTTATTTACTGTACAAGATGCAGACATGATAACCTATTTATAAACACTATTAGAACAAATCCGTCTATTCATTAAGAGAATGTAACTATATATCTATCCTAACCATTTTGAATACACAGATACAAAATGGACATTCATCTGTATCCCCTTTTTTGCTTAGTTCCATCATTTGAATATTATAGGTGTGTTAACTAAGCAAAATATTCTAAAAGAGTCAAGTAGTCCATAATAGTATTGGGTCTTCTGCTTGATTGGTAGTGTCAGAAATTGTTGACTTGAGTCCCCTACAGCTCAACATAACATGATAGCTTTACTTCTTACTCTTCGTTTTCATACTTTTCTGCTGTATAGTTAAGACCAAGATAACAGAAAAGGGAATGTTGAAGGACTGTCCTGATACAAGGTTGTATATGGTTAGATTTCTGGACTTATGTGTAAACATAAGAATTATATAATTCTTTATGACTATTTTTAAAATATATTCTAATTTTTTAAATGTTTTTTCATCATATTCTGTAGGGACTTAAAGTTCAATGTATGAATACTTGATGAAAAATATCTGTTCCATGTTATGCCTAAGATGTTTGATATGCAGACAGTGAGGTTAAGCTTGACAGCCTAGGTTATATAGTGATAACAATAAGCTTGTCTTCTGGAGGGTTAACAACCTAAGTTTGCAGACCAAAATTAGAGAAAAAGGAGGGCCACAAGGAAAGCCAAGATTTTGGCCCTAGCCTTCCAACATCAATTAAATTTCAGGACATATGCGAACTTATACCGTAACATCATGTAACTCAGTTGTGTCCTAAATTTTCTGATCAAGGAGATTATGGGGCCAAAAGGGAAAGTGATCAATGATGTAGAGTGTGCCTAAGGAGAGTCACATGGAGAGAAAACATTCTCTCAGGCTTTCACAGAGAGCAAAATGGCCCAGCAATGGCCATGACTCATCCACATGGCTGACACTGACAAAGTGTCTACAATCTGAGATACAGGATCTCAGGAAAAATCCTGATGGAATTTGACTGACCTTATCAGATCCAAAAGTTACAACACTTGTTGCATTGGTCTTACTTTATCTTGGTCTTACCCATCCAGCACAACTTCTTTTCAAAGATCTAGTCTTATAGGTAAAAAATGCTTTTATATTTATTCATGGATTACATATTAATTTTGTTTTATATGCTATGTGGATTTTTCTTGCCAGGAAATAAGACTAACGTAAGAAAAATTTAATATATATGCACACTGTTAAATGTGTAACTTTTTTAATAACTTCATTTTAAAGTGTTTCTTTCTTTCATTTTCTAGGTTCTGTTTTGATACCTGTTTCCATTTCTCCCAATTTTTCTGGCTACATTAGTTGTGTTATTATATTCTTCCCTAAAAGATCTACTTCCTCTTTGTATATTTGCTACTTGATCTCATAAGACATTATATTTCTTCTTTAAGGATACTTTTAAAGCTAAAGTTTTTCTTTACTAAATTAGTAATTACTGATGGTCCTCACCTAACTTAATTACCTTGGGATTTGATAGAAATTCAAGTTCCTGGATCCATCCAGGTTCCACCTAATCAAAAATGTGGAATGGATCCCAGCCATCTGCTGTGTTAAGGCGTCGTGGAATTCCAAGTGAGTTTAGAGATCACTTGGTGGTGGAAGCAGTGAAAACAACAACGAGTAAAGTCTTCAATGAGATTGGAACAAGTTGGAGTTTGACTCTGAAGATTATATAATAGCTTTGTAATTTTTTTAATTATTTTTTTCTGTATTTAGTACAGGCTTTACAGGGTCTCACTACATAGATTGGACTCAGTAATTCTCCTGTTTTCAGCCTCCCAAGTGCTGGGATTACAGGTGTGCATCACCACACCCAATCTCTATCTCCATCTCAGAAGGCCCCTGGGGCAGGGCTGTCACAGCAGGCAAGGATCAAACCCCAGAAGCTGCACTCTGCCGAAGCAGGAGCTTCAGTCTGCTGAGTTATCAGGCCATCCCCAGCTCTGTAGTTTTAGAAGATGATCTAACCTCAGCAAATTCAAACACATCATCTGCAAACTGAACATAATCTTGAAACACCAGAGCTGATGCAAGGAGTCAAAAAGAATAAACCTAAGTCCATATAGGTCATAGTGCTCCGTGTACCAGATGTTCTTCACAAGCTCCTGTGTGGAACACACAGTCCCTCAATCATATTGCACCCTGGCAGTGCTGGCAATATCAGGAGGTGTAGCACAGTCAGAGAAAGTAGGTCACTGTAGCTCATGCCCTTGAAAGGCATGCATTGTCATCTGGATCTCTTGTTGCTCTCTCTTTTTGTGCTGCTTTCTGTCTTCCATGAGATAAACAGCTTCCCTCTGCCTTGCTCTCCTCATCATGGTGTCCTGTGTTGGCACAGACCAGCAGCAGTGGGGCCAACCCACCATGGACAAAGCCTCTGAAAGCATGAGGCAGACAAAAGTTTTCTCCTTTGAAGTTGTTGGTGTTGAGTAGTTGACACACTATAGCTAGTCATGCAGTAGGCACTAACTGAATGCCATGTATCTACCATTGGTGATGCAAGCTGAGGAGGTAGAATTCCAATTACTGAGTTATTATTCAATTTCTAACTATCAGAACAGAGTGATTACCTCAGTTACTGGGAAGAACAAACACAATACTGGAAGAGTGATGTCTATACGCAGAGGAGAGGGAGACACACTAAGATCAGAAGGCAAGAATCCAATGACACAGTGGTAGAGCGAGAGCAAAGAAGAAATAATTCAAATATTGATTCCTGCAACTGCTATTATGAGCCTTGTCAAGAGAATTGCATAGTATGTTGCTAAAGAGTCTCTGGGCCTCAAACTCAAAAGCGTTGGGACACACTGGCCCCAAGATCCCCAGAGAAGGCCTGTCTTGCTGAAGGCATCTAATCCTTCACTT
>NW_004524778.1:4021473-4055823 GCF_000260255.1 Octodon degus
TGTGTGTGGTATCAAGGATAAAACTCAGGACCTTGTACTTGCCAGGTAAGCATTTATTCCACTGAGCTATCTCCCAAGGCCCACCTTTACGTCCTTTGGCAAATATATTGGCACTATGTATGAAAAATTAAGATTTTGATTGAATTTTCCTAGAAGGTACTAGAGGATCTAAGTCAGTCAAATGATGTCCTGACATGCTTGTGCCAAGGTCTACTCAATTTCCTCCCCAATATTTCTTCAGTGAACCAGTCAGATGGACATTGACACCAATATTCAATTAATTGCTACTTTCAGGGCTCTGTAGTAGATCTTAGCTCTGGATTTATCTCTCTGCTGTTGAAAATAAATCTAGTGTGCTCTTCTCTATGTCTTCCTCCATTGACCGTAATATTTCCACTGCTATCTTTGTATTAACTCATTGCTCTTGTGCTTGCTTATCTTTACTTTTAAGCAGATCTTGTTTTTCTTTTCTCAGTTATGAATTTTCTACTTTTGCTCTTCTCCAGTATTTGAAACTGGAAGTCCTGCCATATCCACACTTCCTTAACGATGTTTGGGAAAGTTAGTGATGCTGTTAGTTGTCAGAAGAAAGGGGAAATATTACCTGTGAGATAGAAGTAAAGAACACTGCTAACCATCCTGCACTGCCAAGGACATCTCTATGCAAAAAGAATTACTGGCTTAAGATGTCAACAGCATTAAAGTTGAGAAATACTGCCTTAGTCTCATGATGTGTTGCTTTCTGGCACTCAGACTGGCCTTCTACTTCACTGCTGACAGCTGCCTCAGCCTTCCTGGGGGATAACTGAAGGTGGACTGTGATGCTGCTATTTTTTTTTTTTTTTTTTGTCATTTTGACTCCCTTTAGAAGTAAAGCCCTCTACAACTTGGTGATGTACATAGCTACATTCACAATTCCTGTTTCTCCTTCTGCTGTACTTGTGGTCCAACAGCATGGTTCAGGACCACATCAGTGAAATGTATTCCCAATTCATATTATGTTTTCTTTCATCAGTGAGACTAAGATTATATTTGCGTAGGTGAGTTATGACACATGTTATCTGAGTCACAGTAGATAGAGTGTAGTGAAGATCACATTTAACAACCTTATAAATCAAGTCGCATTAACTAGCATATGTGTAGTATGTATTCTTGAGTATGTGTATTAACATACATAGTCTTTTGAGTAAGACATATTCCTTCTCTGTCCCATGGCATTGTCTAAATCCTGTTATAAAACAATGTGAACAAAGTTTTTGATTATGTTTTAGTCAAAAACATCAGGAGGTATGCTCTAAATATCCAGACTTTATGAATACTTGTGTCAAACAGAACATTTATATTGGGTGGTTAGCTTCTCAATGGTTGAAAACAACAAAAATTCTCATCCAGTCTCACAAAGGTAATAGTCCAAATGATGCTCATTTGGAATTTTAGCTAAAGAAACTTGAAAACATGTGTTGTGATCACCATAAGAGAAAAGGAGATGGGCCAAATCATGAGCTGGCTGTAAATTTCTCAAACTGGAAAAAGGATATCTTATCAGCATCTTCTGGTTCACCCCTCCACTTTCAATGATATTCCAGGAGGATTCTGAGAATGTCATAGCTTAGTTCTGGAATGTCCCCCGAAATTCCAATTTGTGGGCAGTGTGAATGGAGAAGGGGGTGCCACAGCCCACTCTCTCTCATGAGGTTTGGTTAGAGGTGGATCACTAGAGCATCCCTAGAGTGCTTCATCTCACTCCCTCCCCCGTCCTCCCTTCTCTCTCTGCTCCCTGGATACCATGCTGAGAGCAGGTTTCTACCCCTCCCATCCTCGAGCCATGCTTTTCTTGCCTTGGAGCCAGCTGGATGTGGACTTTAAAACCTGTTAGCTAAAGCAAACTTCACCTCCTTTAAATTGTCCTTGTCAGGTTTTTGTCCCAGCAAAAAAAACACAAACACACAAAAAAAATTTAAAAAAAAAAAAAAAAAACAAAAACTAAAAAAGCACATTGAATTAAAGTAACTTTCTAAAATTTTATTTTATACTAAATTAGAAATTTAAAGATATTTCAGAGAAAAATAACAAAATATAAAAGTTTTAATATAATAATTTCACCACGATTGCTATGCTGAAATGTTGTGCTGCCCCTGGTTCCAAATTTTCACACAAAAACTTTAGTTATTTTTTGTTAATATTCTATAGGAATTTGACTTCAAAGATAACAACAGTTGGTAAAGAAATTGCAGTTCTCTGACAAAAATTATATTTCAAGGTGCTTGGCATCTGGGAAGTCAACAATATAGTGGTTCAGTCCACTGTCTCCACTGCAGCACCAGTGAAACTGTTTTGTGTGCTCAATAACTGAGAGCTGGAGATGCAGCTAAACAAAAAAATAATACAGTTCATAATGATAGTTACACTCATAGAGCTGAGATTTTACCAAAAAAAGCAGAATGAAAGGACCCAAATAATACACATATAAACTTCAATGAATTCTTTCTTTGTAAATTTGTATAGGATATACTTAATTCTTCCATCAATAAATGTATGAAAACCCCAAAATAAATTACATCCTACTTAGGCAATTTCTAAATTAAAAACAACAAGATAAAGAAGTGTAACTCTATTTCCACATGCTAAACGAAAAACAGTCGGCAAATCCTAATAATAATTCTGATATTAATTAATATTTCACTTTGGAACAAAACAAAATTAAATGCATGTGAATAAATTTCAAATATTATCACAATCTGTAAGCAGTACACAGTAAATATATGAAGTGATATTTTCATAATTCAAACAAAAATATTTTGTTGTCTCTATGCCTTTGTGTTATTCACTTAGATAATAGTAAAACTTTTTAAATTTGAGCTTTCTGTAATGTCCAACCCTAAAGATTTCCTAGGAAGTTAAGGTATCTCTGAGAATGTTTGTCTTTTCTACAAATCATTATTATTTTCTAGAAAAAATCAGACACAAATGGCATCTGGACATAGCAGTTTATCATCAGATGTTTTGATTTCTCCATCATCTGTTCTGGCAAGACACTATTTTCGTTCTGTATTTACTTTGCCTGTCCTGAGAACTGTTTTATTGTTTCTGGCATCTGTTACTTCACATTCTTTGATTAACACAAAACTTTGGCACTTTGGCATCGTTGCCATTTGCACCATAACCAACGTCTGTGCCATTTTTGTAGCTGGGATCCTTGTAACATGGTATACTGGAGAGAAGAGGACAGAGATGGGCTTTGTGAAGGTACCGGAAAGCACCCACCCCATGATGCAGAAAGGTACACTTGGACCACTTAGTCTTGTTTTGATAGGCTCTTCTCAGTAGATTTGAAAAATTAGCTGTTGACCTACTGCTTCAGTTTATACTTAAACTACAGTGAGACTGGACATGGCTTAGGCCTGCCCCTATACTGTCAGTTTTGTTTTGGTACCAGGGATCTAACTCAGGACCTTGTGCTTAGCAGGCAGGTGCTTAATCCTCTGAGCCCAACACTGTCAGTTCTGATTCCCATTCTAACACATGTGTGGCTTTGATTGTTGTGATTTGTGGTTCACGGCATGTTTGACATTCTCTGCACTGTCCTCCCAGCCTCTATTATTTATGTAGTAATCCTCCACTGTGCTGTTAATATTTTCACGGTAGGATATATAATATGTCCAAGCCAGTACTTGTCTACAACTACATAAGGAGATGGTAATCGTAACCATTGTGATTAATATGATATAATGTATATTTATCTTTTATTATTTTCCCTTTCTGTGCCCTCAGTTGGTTTTTCTGAATGGAAAAATAGATTCCTATATTTTTTTTATCTCCTTTCCAGCTAGTTAGCCAGCAACTTAATAATGTTCTATAATTAAGTGTTTAATCCAGGTCAAGAAATGGTATCATATTTGTTTCATAGTTAAGTATGTAAATATTTCATTATTTTTCTATGTGCACATATGCTTATGTTTGTACACAGACTATAGACATGCATATAATATATTAAACATTTATTCCATATGTAGTATATATTTCCATACTAACTTTGCCCTTTTACTAAAAGTTCTGCAGTGTGATAGCACTATATAATAGCTTCTCACTGTATAATACTGTTCTTCAATCAGTTATATTTAAGATTTTTTTCTTTGTTATCTCTTTCTAAAATATCTTCAGAGAATTTTGGAAAGTCAGTTTGGTGGTAATGACTTTCTTCAGTTGTGCTTTGTCATGAAGTATCTTATTTCTTTATTGATCTTAAAAGATAGTTTTGAACAGTAATTCAATCTCTGTTGGAGATTGTTTTCTTTCAGGACTTGAAGTACTTTTTTCCAGACTCTTCTTTATTAAGGTTTTGTGTGGGGAAGTTCTCTGTGATTCTGATGGACTTTTCTTTATAAATGATTTGTTTCCTTATTCTAACAGATTAAATATTCTATTCTTGTGCCAAATTTCTGGAATTTTGCTTACTGTATGCGTTGCTGTACATTTATTTTGAACTTAGATAGCTGTAGTTGGATATGTCTCATGTATTTGTATATTCAGTTCTTTTTCTCTGCTGGGGAAGTTTTCTACCATTACTTCTATGAACATACGTCTCATGGAATTTGCTGTATCTCTTGTTTTCTCATTTATTCGGAAAAACCTTAAGCTGTTCTTTACAATGATTTTTCATTATTCTTTCTAGTTTTTTAAAATCATTTATTAGTTTATTTATTTAGTACAGTGTCTCAGTGCTCAGCTCAGACTTGTAGTGTCACCTGTCTTAGCCTCCCAAGGCAGGGATTACAGGCCTGTGCCACCATGCCTTGCTTCATTGGCCAGCAGCTTACACCTGGCATTGTAGGATGGGAAAGGCATGTAGTACCAGGGACTGAAGCTGGGTCCTTGGGCTTGCCAGGAAGACATTTAGACCACTGAGCTATCTCCCGAGCCCAAACTTTGCTAGTTTTCAGAAATATTTGTTTTCCTGGTTGCTAACTACAATACAGTTTTCTATTTCTAGAATTCTGTCCTCAATTTCGTTCAGTCAGGTATATTTTAATGCAATTTTAGTGTCCTGCATATCTGTTTCTCATGCAATTGGGGTTTTTTTGTATGTTGGAAATTTATGTTTTATATAAGTTTCCTACTAACCTTTATTTTTTATTCTGTGTTGTCTTTAGATTTCCTGTGTTACTTTTATTTTTTTTTTACTTTTTTACCTCAGAGATTATTTCTAATCTGATTTATTCCTTAGCTACATTCATCTGCTATTTTTTCTTTTGTTTCTTACTTCTGTTGCTATTATTTCAGAAAGTTTACGTGAGTCCTTCTGACTTCCTCTGAACTTGTTCTAGGTCACCTAGAGGTCTGCATTTTGCTTCTGCATCTTGTCATTTTCTATGTTTTAAGTTTTATTTTATTTTTTTCTGTTTATGATTAAAATTTTATTATGTAAGATAGCTTTATTACTAGTATGGAGAGTTCTCTAGCAAAGTCTGTTCCTTAGAAAGATATTCTAGTTATAAATGCTTCTTGTTTCTTGTGTCTTTCCCAACATCCTACTTTCCATATTATCAAGGATGAGATATTGCTATGCATTTTGCTAGCACCCAGCCCTTTGGCACTGGATTATGATGATGGTTATGACACCAGATAATAACAATTTTGTCGTACAGGGAACAACAATTGATTGCAACAGGTATGATTCCCTGGATAAAATAACACAATTAGCACCAAGCGCAGCCTAGAAGCTGATAAACTGTTATAACCATTTATTTAATACCTTTAATGTTACAAGCAACATCTAGTTATATAATAAAATCCATTATAAACCAGGAACTTGTATACAAATGATTTTCCTCTTAGTTGAATGATTATACCCCATTTCTCTGTGTGTGCAGGATTTGAGATGGATTGGGGACAAAGCAGAGAGATAAATGGGGAGAAACACAGTAGAAATAAGGCCACAGGATGAAAATAATCACCCATTCTGTGGAAAATGGGAGAAGAAGATAGGGCACAAAGCATGTAGGATAAAGGAGAATAATACTGAAGGAAATCAGCAAGAACAGATATTTTTCACCCACTTGAAAATGTCAAAAAATCATGAAAGACATTTGAGGAAAGAAATATAACACAATTGGAAACAAAACAAATCATAACAGTACCAACTTAAACAAACCCCAACAAGACAGAAAAAGTAAAATGCAACTAACCGCTAACAACAACAAAATCAAGCTCCACTGCTGTCTACAGTTCAATGGCAGTATACAAGTCAAAGTCAGATACCCAGTGGGTAACTCTGTCAAGCCTGTAGTTGGGTTAGTGCTGGATGTGGGGCTGATGTTGGCCTCCAGAACCCTCTGTATGTCCCTCAACAGCCTTTCCACTCCAGCCTCTGTTTGTCTCCACAGGACTCTTCCAGTTGCTATGCTGTTCTTGGGTAGAGACAGCCTGAGTCTGTTTCAGTCCTGTGTAGAGTTGGCAAGTTGGCTATTCTCAGTCCTTGGAATTTCCTCAGCTCCACTACCACTGCTATGACTGTTCTTTCCCACTGCTAGTTTCAGAGTAAGGTGGATTGAATGATGTGGGCCAAATCCTGCTACTACATGGATCCAACACAAGGTTGTTTAGTTCTCCTTTAATTTCATCTCCCAGAGTGGTAGTGCCACTACCTAATTTTTTGCTGCAGCAAAGCCCAGAAGTGCTTACTTTTTTGTGTCTGCATGCCCTGTCAATTGATGAGTCATAGTCCAGCAAGATTCATGCTTTTATGTACTTACTATCCCCACTGTCACCTCCACTATGGTCCCTAACATTTTATTTTCTTTATCGTAGTATTTGTATTATCATAGCATATACAATTATTTTATCTCACTATGTAAAAACAAAGCAAAGGGGCTGGGGAGATAACACACTGGTCTAAGAGCCTGTCTAGACAAGTTCAAGGATCTGGGTTCGATCCCCAGCACCACATGCCACACCACCCTCACCCCCGGGTATGCCACACCAGCTACCAAGACTGTGTATGGTGGTGCTTGCCTGTAATCCCAGCTCTGGAAAGGCTGAAACAGGAGGATCACTCTGAGTCCAAGCTGCCTAATGAGACCCTGTACCAAATACATAAAATTGAAATGGAAAGAGCAACAAAGCAAAAGTAAAACTTTAATAAAAAACTGACAGTCTGTCCAAGTATTTCCTAGGTTTTTTTCTCTCTTCTTTGTAGCAAAATCTACAGAGACGTATCTAGCTGACTCTCCTCTATTTCAATCTCTATTGTGTTCCATGAAAATAGGTTTCCCTTTCCCCATTTTAATAAAGAGCACATTCACAAAAGCAGAACAACTTTTGAAAAGTAAAACCAAGAATTGCAATCATGTAGCATTTTAATGACAATAAATAAGAATCTGGCAATTCATGATGTCAAAAAAACTAAACAAATTATTTTCATATGGAATCATTTCCTCTCAATCAGTGTGGAGGTTCACTGAAAAAACTAGGATTAGAGGTCCCATTCAATCCAGCTATTTTTCTCCTAGAAAAACTGAAAAACATCATACAACATTGATATGTGTGCACTCATGTTTATAGCAGTGTAATTTGTCATAGCTGAATCTTGGAAACAACCCAAATGCCTACCAATTGAGAAATGGATAAAAAAGATGTGATATTTTTATACAATGTAATACTACTCAGCTATAAAATGATTAACTTGAGACTTTTATAGGGAAATGGATGTAACTAGAGACCATACTTATAAATAAAATTAATCAGACCTACATGTGTAAGCCTCATATTTTCTTCCTAGTGTAAGAACTTGAAAAACTAAACCTGAAAGGATCAATGGATGTTGTGAAAGAGAAAGAAACTGTTTGAGGGAAGAAAGAACTGGGATGAAGGAAAGGAGAAAACGAAAGGAGGAAAAGAAAAAGAAAATAAAAATTATCTACACACACACACACACACACACACACACAAGAGTTTCTATAATAGTACTGCTGATTTCTACTGGTCTAGTGAAAGGAGCAGTTAACATTTAAATTATTTTTCTCTCTCCTTTTTAATTTTTTCACAATTTTTGACCAATCTTACAGAAGTTTATATCTGGTAATCTGGACAAGTAATTTGAAGAGAACAGTATATATGTAATATAGCAACAATTGTTGAATTCCTCTCATTTTGTTTAGTGAACTTCTCTATTGTTTCTATTGTTTTCTATTTTTGTATTCCCTTTAACATATATCTATATTTAATAGATATATCTATTAAAGAGAATATATATATATATATATATATATCCTATGATGCTGTCCTTAGAACACCACATAACACTACTAGGTTCTTAAATATGTGTGTTTAATACATGAATGAATGAAAAATACAAGGACAAATATGTCACATAAAATAACTCAAGGGAGTTAGTTTTTAATTTCTTTTTCCAGAATTGGGGACTGAACTCAGGCCCTTGTGATTGCCAGGTAAGTGCTTATTCTACTGAGACATCTCCTTGACCCCAGTTTTTAAATTTTGTGATAAGCCATAAAATGATTTAATAAATAATAATTCATTTAACCTGTGATTTTGTTTTAGAGAATTCAATGTTGAGGGAAAAATTATCAATAGGATCAGTAAACAACATTTTTACTATAGATATCATACTTTTTATATCTCATCTGCATTTTTATATTTCACCCATGTCAAAGATTAACAGTCAACTTCTCCTGCCCAGCTGACCTGAGTCACTGTGGTCCTGACAAGGAAGGCCCACTAAATCACTGCTGCCAACAACCTGAAAAGAAAGCTGTGAATTCACATGGTGTGTCATTTATTCTCCTGGAAAGGATTGTCTCACCAGCTTTTCTATCATGAACTCAACTTATCTCATCATCAGAGAAGCTCAGGTTGAGCTGTCACTGAGAATGGCTGAAGTTCTTTTGAGGAGAGCTCACCTTGAGTGCAGCTCCCTGAGTCCACTGCAGATTCCTCAGCCTGCTGGTACAGATCTTTCATCCTGCTTGGGAAGACGTTTTTGCTTCCACCACTGACCTCCCTGCTTTCCAAGGGCAGATCCTTCATACAGGCTTGTACAAGTCATTGCTGTGGGCTCTAGACCTCCAGCCAGACCAGGGACGAGATTACCATGGGCTCTAGGTCTTCAGCTGAACTGGTGCAGGACAGCGTCCTAGGATCCACGCCCTTAGCTAGATTCTTTATGTCTCTAGAGGGTGGACAGATCTGTCACACTCTTTTGCATTTGGCTTTTTAGGTGACTATTATAAAATAATCCCATAAATTATGTGTCTGCATTAAATATTTCCCTTGTAAATCCTGAATATAACAAACTGCCTTTCACAATGTCTGATAAATTTAAACAACTTCTGCTAAACTGAATATATGCAATTATATTACAGTATAGAAATGAAAATGAAGGTGAAGTCATATGTAATGAGATATTTACTCCTATAATGTATTTGCTTTCCTCTAAAATCTATTATATTTCACAATTCAAGGTATAAAGTGTATCAACTAGAGAAGTCTGTTCTATAAGATACATAGAATTTTCATGGTTAATCATATTTTATCTTATCTCTATATGTAATTGATGAACAAAGACACAAATTCCTTCTGGGAGGAAAATGAAGTCTCCAGGAAATAATCTACTTACATAGACCCAATTTAAGAGGTAGCTTAAATCATTCTCATGCAGTGCACATGGTACAAAAGGATTGCTGATAGGATTTGGACTGTCTGTATTCAATTATACTGAGCTTATGGGGAAAAAAAAAGTATATCAATAAGCAGACCTGGGGGAGGTTTAGTGGTCACGGTGCCCCAGAAATTCATTAATAGATAGTTCACTGTATTTCACAAATCAGATAAGGATTAAAAGTGGGCCTGAAAACTGAACTGTTTATGTATGGAAGAGACACTGCAGAGCTTAGCAGCTCAAAGAACCGGTGGTGGGTAGGCTTGTGAACACAGCCGTGCACCAGAGCCAGGAACTTTAAAATTCTAGTGTTTGCCACTAATAGGGAAGTAATTGCCACAAAGATGCAATAAACTAATTGTTCCTTTAGCACACAGTTTCTGTTTCTATGATTGAAAAAGAGGAAATCATTAATAAAAGTAGATTATTTGGTATGCTGATCTCAACAATTTAAATACCACTTAAACCCTTGGGTTTTAGATGACACTGTATTATAAAAATAGGTTCCAATTCTTCACAAAGATAGATTTGTAATGTTTTTGCTTGATTCTATCATTTCACTGAAAAATAGTCTACCTTTATGTATTTATTTATTTTTAGTTTTTATAATTTATGTAATTTATTTCTATGAGAGTGTGTTTTATTTTGCCTTTCTACTTTTACTAGTTTTAAAATGTAGATATGTTCTGTTATTAAAGACATGAAAGGTCATATTCCAGGAATCACTATAAATACTCAGAAGGAAGGATGAAAATGAAATATATATTTAAATATGTGGTGAATAACTGAAGATCTGGTAAACTTTTTCCATTAGAAGTTGGCTCATCATTCACTTTTTATAATGTCTATAGTAGTCTAAAATGGATGTGGTGTGTTTCCCTAGTTGGAACATTTATTTTTTTAAGAAAATTGAATATACCTTTATAAAAGAGCCAATTCAATTTTTAGCTTTGTCTACCATAATAAGACTGGCTGCATTAAGTTCCATCTTTGCCCCCAGGCACACTGTGCATTTGAAGTCTTTAGAATTTCTCATTTTCCTCTTCAAATCACAAATGGGCATGAGATTTCATAAGAATTTAAACTCAAATTGAAACTGTCAAGCCCAGAACTAGCAGTACCTTTAGATACTCTGGGGGATACAGTTATAATAATCTCAAAAGCAACTTTGGCTTACGTTTAAATTCTATTTAGTATGATAAAACTTTGCATAAACTTACAAGTTTTCATCATAGTTTATATCTAAAGTGCATGCCAAAGTCTCCTGTTTTTAGAAGTTGAGTAGATGATAAAGGCATTATATTTATCAGTGGATTAACTTACTGATGAGTTCATAACTAGATGTCCCTTGTGAAGTGACTTGTAGTCTGAGGAGGTGGATCACATAGGGCAGCACCAGGAGGAGCCTACTTGGGGGACTATATCCCGTTTTTTGCTTCCCAGATTCCATGTGTTGCCCAGCTTTCTTCTCCAGTGCTCCTCTGCCATGCTGCTTCTCCTACAGAAGGAAAAATCCAACCATGGTCTAAATTCACTGAAGACCACAGGCAAATGAACATCTCTTCTTTTGCCACAGGAGTTGAGTATTTTGTCCCAGCAGTAGAAAACTGACTACTAGAATATATCAAATACTAAGTCAATCATATAAGGGTGAGTAATGTAATTATCTTATTAAATGTACCATACATGACTACATGCATATAAAATATTATTACATCTCTTAAATAACCTTAACCTAGGAAAAATGTATCTCAGAAAGGTCCTATACCTGTGAGGAGAGAAGAGGACCTCAAAGACCTAATTCTGGAACACAGAATAGGGTCTGTCTGGTCCTAATAAAAAAATTCATATCAGTCAGCTATTCCACTGTTGAGACACAACACTCAATAACTTCAAATTAAGATATTTATTTATTTATTTATTTATTTATTTATTTATTTATTTTAGGAAAGGGTCTACAGGGTGTTCAGAGTCTCACTACTGGATTGTAGTGAGATCTACCTGCTTACCGCATCCTAAGATCTGGGATTACAGGTGCACCCCACCATGCCCAGTGTCAATCACCCTCTCAGGGTGCCCTGGGGGTAAGACCAGCAGGGCAGGCCCTGGGGACTGAACCCCTGACCCCTGTGCCTTCTTGCAGGTGCTTGATTCACTGAGCTATTTGGCTGGCCCAAGATGATTTTAATGTGCTTCAGGGGTTTAAAATTTTCAATCCTGACTGACAGGCTGCAAGGCAAAAATTTCATGGTGGAAAGGCAATAATAGATCAAAATATTTTAATTCATGGTGGCTGGCTGGCAGAGTGAGGAGACCATTCCAGAAAAGAAGAGGTCATGTACCATCAATGCAATCCAAAGTCTCACTTTAACGATACAGACAGACACAGCCAGAGTGGTGTTTCATTAGTCCTCTATGTATTTTTTTCTTTCTTTTTATTTTTTCATATTTCTTAATAAAGCCAATCTTACTGATAAGTCAAGTACTTTTCAACGGGATAGCCAGTTGAAAACATCACTTTAAAGCATACATGCTTTCCAAATAAGGATAATGCCATAATTCTACATGGTAACCATTACCCTGACTACAATTAGAATTACACTAGCTCCTTCCATGATGTCTCCACAGTACCTACCTTTTCTGAGTCATTGTAAAATTCTCTTTTGAGGTTTGAGGCAAACTGAGCTGCACAAACATCAAAAACAAGTTACATAAAACATAAGGCAACATGACTTAGGACATTTATTTCCATTACAAAAGGGATAACTGGGAGGATAGGAAGAAATCTAACTAAAAGAGGTTAAAAACTCAGGAATTTGAGAAGTCCTGTAGGTACATATCAGACACTAGGCATACATATCGATGAAATACGAGCTCTAGAGATCTTGGACCACTGGACTTTGTGGTCTTGCTGATTACATCTCACATGTCCTCTGTCTTTGGCTGGTCCCACTCATGGCCTAAAGCACTCCTTGAAAGACATTTCAGGTTCTGGGAATCTCTGAGTCCACGAGGTATCCTCTGTAATTTGGGCTTCACTCTCATGGCTTCAAACACTGGTTTTTCATAGCCTTCTAACCTTAGTTTACAGACCCACCTTTGAAATCTAGTTGGAAATTCTTCTCTGATCACACAATTCTTGTTTTCTCTATTCTTCTAACATCAGCACTGCATGGATAACTCTAAAGTCTGATTTCTTCAGATTAATATCACTACCTCTTAGACAGTGGCTGCAGCTACCTCTTAGTGCCTTGATGCCTGAGAACAAAGAAATGAATTCTGGTGATCTATTTCTCTAAAACTTCTCTCTTAGCAAGATCCTAGGACCTCTCTTCTCCAGTTTAAATGTTGACACTTTAGTACCATTGACCTGTGATAGGTGGTGTCATGCTGCTTTTTAAGGTAGCCTTAATGCATCTTTCTTTTTTTTCCCCAGTGGATAGTATTTACATTTGTAAAAATTCTCCTAACCTTATCAATAGGCACACCTTCTTTGGGTTTACCATTAACCATAGTTTCTTCCAGGACAGTATTCATGTTTGTTCTGCTTTGTGTTCTCAACTGTTCTGACTGTTTTTTGTTTATTTCAATGTCATGGTTTAATTTTTTGAATGTGCTCACTTTGTGCTGAGCTACTTTACCTCTAATCCTTCCATTGTTTTGTTTTGTTTCCACTGAAAATCAGCACATTGAAAGCCTAATAACTAAGGTTATGGTTTTTCTCTTGAGCAGCCCTCTGTTAGTGACTAGGTTTAAATGAAGTCATGAGGATGAAGTCTTACATGAAAAACTTAGTGCCTTTATAGAAAGACATTAAATTGCATACTCTTGCTTCCATTGGATTATATAGAAATATGCAAGATATTCTATGCCAGTAAAGGTGAATCTTTTAAAACATTCAATAATAATGAACAGCTGTCTGCAGTGTGCATGCCATAGATTTGCCATCACTGCCCTAGACAGATGTCAAAATTTCTGGCACATATTAAGTGCTGAATAAATGTTATAAATGATTGAAATATAAATTAACATTATAATGAAACTACCATAGTTATAAAAGTATGTATTTATGCAGGTTATGTTGACTTATTATTTAAATGGATTATGAGATTCCTGGAAAGCCAATTGGACTCCATTGGGTTAACTAAGAGATGAACTCACAAATGAATGGTCTCTTAGAAAATTAGGCATAACTGGAGGAGGAGGTTCCTTAGGGCATAACTTTGGGAACTTTATTTAGTCTCTGGTTCCTGATCCTTTCTTTCTGGGTTATTTCCACATTCTCTGCTATCTTGATGCTGTGGGATGAACAGCTCTCCTCCAGCAGCCTTTCTTTCATGAGGTTTCTGCCTTAGAGCTGGTCAGCCATGGAGTGAAACCTGTAAAAACAGGAGCCAAAATAATTTTTTTTCTTCTGAATCTGTGAACCCTGCTTACATCATTCTAGGTATTCTGAGTTTCCTCCAAATTGAATGTTCAAATTTTTCCAAACTTCTTTTCCAGAGAAGCTTAGGTATTAACCATAGTAGCACAGCTACTTTTTAGGTACTCATTTTCTGTACCATTTGGCATTCTTATAAAATTAGCATTTTGACCAAAAATCTTCATAGGCAATTACACTTTGCCTTGATTCTCAAAGGAGAATTTCTATTTGAAATTTTTGAGCATTGTTTGAATTATTGCTAATGTTAAAAGATTGGCATATTTTCATTTTTATACAGTACAGTTAAATCATTTTTAGTGTACTTACAACTGATTATTAGTTTTATTTGCAATTAAACATGGTTTAAAGAGATGAATCTAAGTGTCAATTTGACAAAGGGGGATTTGTTTTCATTCATTTTGTCTACTCAACTAGTTTCAAAGACTCTTAGTGAGCTGATTAGTTAGTAAAGGCACTAATCTCATCCATGGATTCATCCATTGATCAATTCATAGATGAAAGAGTTTCAAAAGATGGAGCTTAGTTGAAAGTGTAGTTCATCAAGGCTTGGCCTTGGGGACTACAATTGTCAAGGCTTTACTAGAACAGATATAAGATGTGCCAATCACAGAGTCAGATGAGAATGTGTGCAGAGGGCATCTGCACACCCAAGACTGAAGGATTTGGTTCCAAGGTCTGAAGCTCACTTCAGTAATTCCATACAAGTCTATCAGTTGGCCGATAGGTCTGCAATATAAACCTAAAGAATCTGTGACTGAAGCTGAAGGGTGTGTGACAGAAAGCTTAAGGATCCAAGCATGAGGCCAAAGCACCTGTGCTGGTAGCCAGAAGATGAAGTCTTAGCTGACTGCAAAGACTGAAGTTCCTCTGAGGAAGTGGAATGCTGCATCCTTCTTCAACCCCTTTATATCATCTTTCTATGCTAATTTACTCTAAAGTAGGCTCTCTCCACCAGACTGGGATCCTCACAGGCTGGAGGGTGGAACCACCCAGGTGATTCAGCCAAGTTAACACAATGTTTCCACCACTACAATCCACCACTTGTCAACTTGGCAGCTAGACATTTTTCCTTAAACCAGTCTCCAAATACAGAGATATGTATATATTTGCACCTAGCATGCTATAAGTGTCCTGCATGCAGACAGAAGTACACTAATATGGTTACCAAAATAGAAGGTAAGTTTTCTTTGCTTGATTCTTATGCTTCAACATTAACACTGGTTTAATAATCCTTAAGAACTGGTACTAAATCTATCCATATTATGTTATAACAGAACGACATATAGGAATGAAATAGTGCAATTGTAATCCTCTTTCTGTATCTGATCACAGAGTTGTAGCTGACATTTAGAATTACCTTCTTCTACTACCCATTCTGTATTCATTTGGCCCTCAGCAAGTACCTCAGCAGATCTAGGTTCTTTCCTTGGTGGAGTGACTCACACCTTCATTCCTGAAGGCTCTCAACCATTTTGTGCATGTATTAATTTGTTGTAGTTTCTCATTCACTTTAATAACAGGGCATGGAAATACTAAGAGGCTCCCCAAGGGTTCTCCTGTACTCCATGTATATTCTTCCTTTCCTCCACTATGAAGTAGTAATCCAGTTTCCTCTTAATAGTCTGAGTTGGTCACCCCTGACAACACTGTGATTCCCTTTTTAGCTTGTTTATTCAGAGGCATGAGGAGAACAAAGTGACTAGGGGGAAATCCTAGCTTCCAGTTCAATAGTGTCACTGTTGTGCTTCCCAGTACAAGTCTTCCTCCCTCTGGGACTAGGACTTCTAATCCAGCAGAACATAAGGCTGTGGGAACAAGAAACAAAAACTTTGCTAGGGGATCACTAGGGGTAATGGTGAGTGGTACCATTACTACTTCCACCCATTGATTCCTGGACCCATGAATTCTGGCTATGGGAGACACAGTACCATAAAGAGGGTGCTGATTCAAAGCATAGACAGCTTTTTGAAGTACCTTGCTCCAGTCCTGCACACTATTTCCACCTAGCTGGTGCTGTAACTATGTCTTCATAAGAGCATTCCACTGTTCTATCCATCCAGCTGCTTCTGGATGATGAGGTACATGGTAAGACCAGTGTATTTCATAAGCGTGAGTCCATTGTTTCACTTCTTTGGTTATAAAATGTGTTCACTGGTCAGAAGCAATATTGTGTGGAATTCCATGGTGGTGGAGAAGGCAATCTGTAAGTCCATGGATGGCAGTTGTGGCAGAAGCATTATGTGCAGCAAAAGCAAATTCATATTCACAATATGTATCTACGCCAGTGAGGACAAAGTGAAGTGCCTTCCATGATGGAAGTGGCCCAATATAATCAACCTGCCACCAAGTCACAGGCTGATCCTTCTGGGGAACTGTGCCATTTCATGGACTCAGTGTCAGTGTCTGTTGCTGATATATTAGGCATGCAGCAGGGGCTGTAGCCAGATCAGCTTTGGTGAGTGGGAGTGGGGGTCCATGTTGCTGAGCCCATGCATAACCTCCATCCCTGCCACCATTGTCACTCTGATTCTGGGCCCACTGGGCAATAACAGGTGTGGCCAAGGCAGGAGGTGAACCACTATTCACAGAATAGGCAGAATAGGTCGTCTTAATCACTTGATTATTAAAGTCCTCTTCTGTCACATTTTGGTGTGTGTTTACATGGGAAACAAATATGTTTACATCCCTTGCCCATATTGAGAGTTCTGTTCACCTACCGCTTCCCCAGATAGCCTTGTCACCAACTTTCTAATAATGCGCCTTCCAAGTTCCTGACCATCCGGCCAGATCATGGGTTAAGGCCTATGACTCAGTATACAGTAGCACATCTGACCATTTCTTTCTCAAGGTGAAATGTACTACTAGGTATGCTGCCCAAAGTTCTGCCCACTGTGACATTTTCCCTTTGCCACTGTCCTTTAGTGATGTACCAGAAATAAGCTGCAATGCTGAAGCAGTCCACTTGCGAGTGGTGCTTGCATACATGGAGAGCCATCCATAAACCAGGCCCTCATCTTCTTTTCCTCTGACAGCCGATTATACGGAGCACCCCACAATGCCATCGGTGCATTCTGGGAAACGGAAGGCAATATAGCAGGTGTAGGAGTCATAGTATCCGGGCAACTTCCTCATGTAATTTACTTTACCCTGTGGACCTGCCCTGGCTCTATTACAAATATAGCACTTCTGTTTAATGATAGACTGTTGCTGAGCACATCCAACCTTAAGACTTGATGGATCAGATAATATCCAGCCATAACAGGTGACTCAGGTTTCATGGTGACCTGATGTCCCATAGTCAAACCTTCAGTTTCCACTAAGGCCCAGTAGCAGGCCAAGAGCTGTTTCTCAAAAGAAGAGTAGTTGTCTTCAGATAATGGCAGAGCCTTGCTCATGAACTCTAAAGGCCTCTGCTTCAGTTCATCAATGGGGGCCTGCCAGAGACTCCAAACAGCATACCTATCTACCACTGATACTGCAAGTACCATGAGATCTTCTGGATCATATGGTTCCAGGGAAAGAGCACTGTGAATCAGTTGCACGGCTTTTTCTTGATCTGAGCCCCACTCAAAATTATCGACTTTCCGAGTCACTCAGTAAATGGATCAGAGTAAGATACCTAAGTAAAGAATATGTTGTCTCTAAAATGTAAATAAGCCTACTAGGTGCTGTGCCTCCTTTTTGGTCATAGGGGAAGCCAGATGCAATAATTTAATCTTTACTTTTTTTTTGTCTTTTCAGAACCAGGGATTGAACTCAAGCCCTTGCACTTGCCAGGCAAGTGTTTATTCTATTGAGCTAAGCCATCTCCCTGGTCCCTAACTTTTACCTTTTTACCTTAGAAAAGTCATGTCTATATGCTCCACACATTTGAGCTTCTAGAATCTTCATTAAGGTAGAAGGACATTGAATTTTTGTTGGATGTATCTCCCATTCCCTGGCTCTCAAATGCTGTGCTAATAAATCCAAGGTGGTTACCACCTCCTGGTCACTAGGCTCAATCATCATAACATCATCAATGTAATGGACCACTGTAATCTATTGAGGAAGAGAAAATCAATCAAGATTCCTAAAACCTAAGTTGTGACAGA
Source organism: Octodon degus (assembly GCF_000260255.1). Taxonomy (NCBI): domain Eukaryota; kingdom Metazoa; phylum Chordata; class Mammalia; order Rodentia; family Octodontidae; genus Octodon; species Octodon degus. The sequence continues at coordinate 4,039,685 of NW_004524778.1, forward strand.
GGGCAGGAAAGTAAACATACCTTGTGGTAAGACAGTGAAGGTATATTGCTAGCCTTGCTAACTGAAATAAATTTTTTTCTGATGGTCCTTATGGATATGTATGGAGAAGAAGACATTTGCTAAATCAACAGCTGCACATCAACTACCAGGAGATATGTTAATCTGATCAAGCAAGGAAATCAACCACTTCTGGTACCACAGCTGCGATTGGAGTCACCACCTGATTCAGGTTACAGTAATCAACTGTCATCCTCCAAGACCAATCTGTCTTCTGTACAGGCCAAATTGGAGAATTAAATGGAGATGTGGTGGGGACCACCACCCCTGCATCCTTCCAGTCCTGATGGTGACACTAATCTCTGCAGTCCCTCCAGGAATTCAATACTGCTTTTGGTTCACTATTTTACCAGGCAAGGGCAACTCTAATGGCTTCCATTTGGCTTTTCCAACCATAAAAGACCTCATATGACAGGTTAGGGAGCCAATGTGAGGATTCTACCAAGTGCTAAGTATATCTGTTCCAGTTATACACTATGAAACAGAAGAAATGACTACAGGATGGATTTGAGGGCCTATTGGACCCATATGAGTCAGACCTTTGCTAAAACTCCACTCATCACCTGGCCTTTATAGCCCCCTACTCTTCCTAGAGAGATGCTATGATGTTTTGTATCCCTTGGAATCAAAGTCAGTTCAGAACTAGTGTCCAGTAGTCCCCTAATGTCTGATCATTCCCTTTTCCTCAATATACAGTCATTCAGTCAAAAGACCTTAGGTCTCTCTAGGGGAAGGATAGTAGCAAGACTGACTGTTCAAATTCTAGGTGCGTTGGAATCTTTCCCCAAGGAGACCTGGCCTCCCCATCATTCAAGGAATTCTGGGTATATAAACTGTCTCAAATCTGGAAACTGGTTGAGTGACTATGATTGCGTATTACCGCAATTTGAAGTAGGTCTTTTTTTTTTTTTTTTTTTTTTGCCCCTAAATTCTTTCAAATGTATAAATCTAGCAAAAATTTTGTGGGCTTCCTATTTCACTTTTGGGAACACCATGGGTAATCAGTGAATGTGATAGGTCTGGGTGTGTGAGATTATTCTGTTCATTGTTCTGCTTCTGCTGTCCTTCACAATTAAGTCCTGCCACTTGACCTCTGCCATTCTGGGATCCAATCAAGCCCATTGCCCTTAAATTTCCTAATTGAGCAACTGAGTCCCCCACTGTAAGGTCTTGCATGCAGAAAAGAGCAATGACAAGGCTCTTCAGGGATGCTGATGTTCTCCCCACAAATCTATTTCTCAAGGTGTTAGTAAATGGTATGTTGTAAGGATCATCTCAATGTGGAGGGTTAGGCTTAAAATCACAGATCTACTCCAGCATCCCCATTTCCCTAAGCCTCTGAATCCCTTCATCAATAGTAAGGCCATGAAATATCAGGCCCCTTTAACTCCTTCACCATGGATCATCTTTTGAGCCACACTTTGTCAACCATGTAAATAGACTATTAACACCTTTCTTTACCCCATGAGCTATAACATTACATTCAGAATCCCTACTTAATAGACTCATATCAACAAACTCAGCAGGAGCAAGTGTTATGTTTTTGCCACCATGACCCCACACTCATAAAGCCATTCCCATACTTACTCATTAGGCCTCTGCTTATAAGAGTTACAAAGCTCAAGAAGGTCTTGGGGACCACGTGGCTTGCCTAGCCCCTTCTTGACTGGCTTTTGGCCATGCTGTTTCCTGGATACCATGAGGTGAATAGCTTGCCATCGTGTTCCCCTTCTGCCATGAGGCCTTGCCTTGCAACACGCTAATAATGGATTAAAATGTCTGAAATCATGTGCCAAATGAATATATCTTCCTTTAAATGGTGTATTTTAGTATTTGGGCAACAAAAGAAGAAAGCTAATACAGTATTTGATTAAAACAGGTTGTCTTTTTTGGTAGTAGTCTACTTTCCCTTTCTGTTGACCCAGAACCATTTTAAGTGAAGAGAGAAAGATTTTTAAAAAGATTTAAAGGTAAGAATTTAGCTACACTTACATACAGAGATTTTTTTTCCCTCTGTTGATGCTTTATTTGAACAATCAAGACAACTTGAAAATTCACTAAGACTTTCCTAAATTCCTATTACATACCAAAGCCTACACACACTTTTTAAAAATCTGTTAACACTGATGATGTGGCTAATTGACTTTACATAACGAAGGAGTCAAGAGTCATGTTTGATATTCCTAGAGTTAATAATGAGTTTCTTATGATTGTCTTCCTTTTCATATAATCATTTCTAATTTTAAACATAATGATAGGAGCCAAGATTGCAAAATTTTACTTACTTGTTCATGGAATGCAATGCCATTTATCTGATTTGTTCTAGCAAGCTCATTCCTTTGTATAGCATTAACATATAAACATTAACAAGAAAATAATTCATCATCTACCTTCAAGTTTCATTAATTATTTTAATTACATCTTTTGAATTTTTTCATGACCAAAAAGCAAGAGATAGAACCATATTACACCTGTCCTGTTGTCCACATGAAGTGACCTCATCCTGAACATGTATCAAAACTAGTGCCAAATAACTAAAGGTATTTGTCAAAATGATGGTGAATGGTGTTCAACATTTCATGTTCAGCAGAGAATTTCACAGTCAGCTCTGAATGGCCAACTCAGGAGCCACCTAGTGTGAGCTGTAACTTACAGAATATAGCACTGGATATTAGATATATGAGATTTTTTAAATTGTATGTGTTCTTATACCAACCATTGTGGAGTTCTTAAGGTGTTTCTTCTGAAGGCTATAATTTGAATTATTATTCATAGTAATTATCATCAGGGAAATTTCAGACCATTTTCATAAACCAACATTCTATGTTTTTCAGTATAGGCAGCAAGTCACCGTTTTCTTTCAGTTCCTTAACAATATACAATACCCCAACAAGCTCCCCTTTCACCTACAGCTGAGGTTACAAGCGCTTGCCTGGCAAACACGGGGTCCTGAGTTCAATCCCTGACACCACAAAAAAATTATGTTTTTATAATAAATGATTGATAGTTGTTGACTAAATATAAATAATTTCTGTTAAATGGTGGTATCTTGAAAATTTTACCCAGTGACACATAATTTTCTGTTGAAAGCTTAGATATCATTAATAACATACTTATTTATTAAAATACTTATCAAATACATATATAACATTCAAATGGTAAAACATGATCAGTGAAGAAATTCATACCATGAGAATTTTAAGGGGATAACAAATATACTGTCCCATCCCTTTGCAACTAAGAATGCTTGCATTTTCCTATGAGGAAAAGTATTTCTCTGCATTTCATGGAGATATTTCAGAACTACACCTATATTTTGAAACCTAAACTTATTTTTTGAGCTTTTAAATTCTACTTTACATCATTTCATTGCTGTTATTGTTCCTGTATTGAGGATTGAAACTAGAACCTTTGCACTGAGCTTCATGTTTAGCCTATTTACTTCTTTCCTCCCTCCCTCCCTCCCTCCCTCCCTCCCTCCTTCCCTTCCCTTCCCTTCCCTTCCCTTCCCTTCCCTTCCTTCCTTCCTTCCTTCCTTCCTTCCTTCCTTCCTTCCTTCCTTCCTTCCTTCTTCCCTCCCTCCTTCCCTCCCTCCCTCCCTTCCTTCCTTCCTTTTTTCTATATGTATGTCTTATTTTCTGAGACTTAGTTTCATCAAGTTCCTCACATGAATGGACTTTAACTAACTAATCTTCTGCCTCAGCTGCCCATTGTACTGAGATTACTGGAATGTGCCACTACATAACCCTCTTAACACATTTTAGTCAAGTAAATGTCCAACAACTACACTGAAGGAAATTTAAAATTGCAGGTACAGTATAATGCAACAAAAATATCCTTGGAATATCATGAAGACTAGAACTCATCAATTCACTATCAGTTTCCACTCAGAACTCAGTGGTAACAGTTTTTGAGCAAATTAATCTTCTTTGAATAGAACCTCAGAATGTCTGGAACCAATTGGATGTGATTGTAGGATTGATAGTCTAGAGTAAATGATAGTGAAGAATGGCTCATAGAACAATCTCATATGAATATTTTATTTTTTATAGTTAAACATGTTTATTTTAATATTAAAGAAAAATAAATTCTGTTATCAAATATTCTTTGCTCAAAAACTTGAGGTTCTTTCATTTTGCTTCATAGGTTACGACTTTTTCATAATATATAAAGGTCGAAATTTAATGCAGGTATCATAAGGGACAAGAAATTCCAAAGGAAAGCCTAGATCAAACTGAGATTAATTTAGCACAATTCCATTAGACAAACTTTGAAATTTACGTAAATTGAACTTTTCCATATAGTTGTTTTATAATATGCTATAGAAGTGCACTGTATAGCTATAAACAGAATATTATGTTTTCAGGCATTTATTTATTTTTTATTTCTTTTTATTTATTTGCTATGGGTTCTCACTACACAGTTCAGACTTGGAGTGATCCTCCTGTCTCAGCCTCCTCATCACACAGGAGTGTGCCACCTCGCCCAGTTTCAGTGGCCAGCACAGCATGCCAGGGATTGAACCTGGTTCCTTATGCTTGCCAGGCTGGGGATTAGGACAGTCAAACTATCTCCTCAATCCCTTAGACTTCTTTAATTTTTCAATTAATGAATGTCAGTCAGTGCTTTGATCAGTGATATTATGTTGTGTTTTTTGTCACATCCAACAGGTATTTCACAATTTCTGAGGTTTTCTTGGTTTTTATTACTTCAATCATTTTGAAAAGCACTTCAGAGATATTAGTCTCTAATTGGATTAGCATGATGTCTGAATTTTATATGAGATTTATCAGATATGAGAGCAAAATCACAATAGGCAACTGACCCTCACACAGCATCTATAAGTATTTGTCATGAATGTGACCATAGTGATATCAAATTGATCACTTGATATCAAGGTAGTATCTGATAGATCTTTTCACTATGATGTTACTATTATTTCTTCCAATATCTATTTTTTGCTGTTGTTCCTGGTCCTAAAGTCTCAATCCCCCATGAAATAAGAGTATAGTTCAATATCTTCTGCAGAGAGTGTTTGTCTGTCTCCCTGTCTGTCTGTCCTCATTCTTTCTGTCTTAGTTTCTAAGCCTACCATAATAAATTCTCTCACAATAAGTATCTTAAACATTTGATAAGTACTTCTCAGGTTGCAAACTGTTCTCTTTCCTCTGAGTCCTCCTTTGGGGTTGGGGATGACTACCAACTGCCACTTTTTTTTTTTTTTTCTTTTTCTTTTTTTTTTTTTCTGGTGGAATCTGGGATTGAACTCAGGCCCTTGTGCTTGCCAGGGAAGCCCTTATTCTACTGAGCCATCTCCCCGGCCCCCCAACTGCTTCTTTACATGGCTGTCTCCATGGTTTTCTTTCAGCCCTTAAGTCTCTTTTCATTAGAAATCTAGGTAACAAGTGAGATCCGTTGTTGCACTTAAGCTGAGTCAGCACTTTCGAAGCCCTACTCCTAAACCCAATCACGTGAGCAATTTGGGAAGTTAGGACTGCAGCATATGAATCCCAAGGAAGCAATTCAGCCCATTGCTCCATTCTTTGGAATTCTTCAGTATGAAAGATTTGCCTGTTCACCTGTTTTTATTCATGGTAGCATAACTTCAATAACACTTATTTTAGACTTTGTAGTATAATGCAATACCACATTTTGTACTTTGTTGTCCCAATTTTCTCAATTTAGCTACTTTCAGGTCTTTCTGAGTTACTCTATGTCCCGCTCCCATTCCCATATCCTTTTCAAATACAGTATTCGCATATTTCCTTACTTTCTTGTTCTACTTGAAAGTGTAAGCTCCACTTGCATGCACACTGTTCCATTCCTAGAACTAACCATTTCTCCTGAGATCCCTACCTGCTTCCAACAAAACATTATCTTCCACTATTCAGGTCATATATTATCTCTTGCCTCTACAGACAAGCTTCCATGAACAAAGTGCCCTGCCCCTCGATGCCGATTATGTCAATTGTACATTTTTCCTCCATTCATCTTTATAACTAAAACAAAGGTAAAAATGACCTAACAAGATTTTCAATATTTATTAGTTTTCTATTTGTGTTGTCCTTGGGAATAAACTCTAAGAAAGAAAACTCCAGGGACATTATAATTTTTTTCTTTATGCTATTTTCAATACATAAAAGAATAACTGGTTTATGCTAAAAGCCCAGTAAATATTTTCATGCAAAGAAATTAGTAATTTATTTAGAAGTTATTTTCTGTCCAATCTGTTTGCACTGCTTTTTCTCATGATTCCATATTTCCATATGGGCAAGTTAAGTTGCAGTAAACATCTCTTGGATTGTAGTGACTTATAGCAACAACTTATATTTTAAAACTTGACATTAGCTGATTTTCTTACCAGATTCTCAAATTGCTAGTCATGGGGAGAATTAATCCATGAGTTGTTCATATTTCACTGACAAAATCAAGCTACATATCGATGGGAGAATAGAAGATTAAGTCATCCATAACTATGGGAGAATAATATTTATAGACCATAATAATAATTAGAAGCAATATCATCACATTTGCCAGACAGAAATGGTCTTGAATTTATTTCCATTCTTGAAGGTTTCTGCAAACAACATTTGCATACACATCCTTTAATTATTTGCTTGATCTTTAAATGTAAATTTAATGTAATCATCTTAGCCCAGTATTGGAGGCAGGAACAGGTATTTACAATTAAAACTAGAATTATGAGCATCTTTATATGATGCTCTTAAAGATTTAAGTCTAGTACATATTGAATATATTTGCTAATTTATGAAAAAAATCATGCTTTTCAGTGTTTAATACCATAATAATTAGGAAAAAGTTTGGTTATTTTATGGCTCTGTAAACTGAAAATATGGTGGAATAACAGGAAAACAATACAGTAGTCTTCACAGAAGTACTTTTTAATATTATAAGAATACATATTTTGTAGGAAAAATATGGATCTGTAGCTAAGTATACAACAGAAATTTTAGGACTGAATATTTTAAGTGTATTTACTGTTGTAATTTCTCGAACTTTTATCATTACATATGCACTTTGTTTATTTTTCTGAGAAAACTTGGTATATATTATTTGGCAAAGTATTTGAATGCTATTTAAGCCTGGATTCTGAAAGTTAGAGGCAAAAACTAATACTTGTTTCAAAGGCAGTATATTTGGTTTTTGCAAAAAGAATAAGGGACAGAGCATGATGGAAAAAAAAACAATACAAGGCTGGCCTGTCAAACTGGTCATTGCTATGGTTGGCTAGTGTTAAAGCTCACCTGTGACCTTTGGAAAAGTCTTATGAAATATATCGCAGAATTGGCTACCTGGGGCACCAAACTGGGAACAGCAATATCTCTTCCTGATAGGTCAATGATAACTTCACCAGGGTTAACTGCTTTGCACATCTGGGTTCACAAGTTGAAATGTTAGGTTGGTTCCCTAATGGCAGTGACAATATGTTATGTCAGATACATCCATGGATAGAAAACAGTAGAGAGCTGAAGTATAAGAAAAACCTAACAAGGGACATCAGAGCAAATGCTTCAAAGCATGCTGAGAACTGGACTATAGTAAGCCAGAGTAAGAGTTGGAACCAAAACGTTTGATTTACCAAATATCACATCTATCATTCTACCCCCAACATCATATAGCCTGAAGGGAAAAAGTTTAGTAATCTTATGTAAATCTTATCTAAAGTACCTGCAGCAAAATATTCATTCTTTGCAGGAGCTACAGGAGAACACTGAGTCTCAACTTTATTTTCATATGGTGGTCAAATAAATTTAAACAAATACACTGAACTTTTGCCAAGTTTCACTAAATAAGTGATAAAATATAAAGGAATCACTATCATTAACAAAATGACCCTTTTTAAAAATTTTACCATATGGATATATTAGTGACCACCATCATCTCTACCTGTATCTTTAAGTTTATTTTTATTCGTGTAAGTACAATAGTGCCCATAAAAGTCAGATAAATTAATTAAGCAAATGGTAAGGTTTATAAAATGTATAGAACATATATAATATTCTTCAGTACTGATGAATCTCAATAACATTTGCAAACACAAAAAGATGCAAAGAAACTGCTCTGGACTGTCTGTTTTACCATGACCCTCTGCGATGCTGCTAGGCTATAAATTGAAAGCTCTACTGTTGGTTAACATAAAACTCTCTTTCTTTAACTTGTGAATGTCTGGGACCTGGCCCCAGCAACAAAAAAGTAACTAAGACAAATCCCATGTAAATTAGATAAAAAGAAAAATTAAATATTTAGAAATTAACATACTCAAATACTGATTTATAGAGAATGCAATCCCATTCAAAAATCTGGCAAATTCCTCATAGTACTAGATCAAATAATCCTAAAGTTCATAGCGATTCAGAAGAAATCCATAGTAGTAAAGTCAGTCCTGGGTAAGGTGAACAAAGTAGGAAGCAGCACAATCCTGGGTTTTAATGTAGATTTTATAGCTACAGTAATTAGAAACAGTGAGGTACAAATATCAAAAAAGAAACATATTGATCAATAGAGGAGAATAGAGTACAGTAGATATAAAAATAGAATAGATGATCAAAAAATAAACCCAAATAATTTTAGCCTCCAGAACTTTGACACAAATACATGTATGAAGAAAGGAGGCCTCTTTAGCAATACATGATAGGAAAACTCACTGTCCACATGTGGCTATCCATATAGAGAATACTGAAGCTAAACTGATACCTCAGTGTTCCAAAAATCTAAATGTTTAAAATGAAATGTTTAGAAGAGAAAATAGGTAAAGAGTCTTGAAGTCAGGTGAGCAGGAGTCTCTGAATAAACTCTGATGTGTATAAGAGATAACATCAAGAATAAATAAACGGGTCATATCAAGTTAAAAATCTGATAAGGAAAGGAAAAAAAGCAACAGACTAAAAGAGAACCTGCAGAATAAAACAATATTGCCAGCTACACTTAATAGTTCTTTCATTGTAGCTATCATTTCTTCTTTACCATGAGATTATTTCTGATCTGATGTCCTCTACACACTTCTGCAGTTGTTTCTTTACTTCAGTTGTTATTTCAAAGAGTTCAGGTTTGTGGCTTCTAATTTTTTCTATGCTGATGTCTCTTGGGTTTTATTTGGGTGGGTTCAGTGCCTGGCAGTGCAACTTTTACTTCTTCTTTTTGTCATTTTCTATTTCTTAGCTAGAGAACTCATTGATTTCTGTGAGTGTTTCGTAGCAGGTACCTGTATCACTGAAGTCAGACCCTCTCTGTAAAGAGTCTGCTTTTTAGGTATCTTCTCTGTGTCAGAGATTCTTGTTTTGTGTGTAACCTAAGTCTTGCTTTCACTATTGATTGAGAGTGAGATATTGGTTTCCTTTTGGCACTGTCCTCTGTCCTCCAGCATTGGACTTTGATGAGGTTATTACCAGAGCACCTCCCGATATTGATGCCTAAGGGACAACATGTGGTTAAGGCAGATAAGGTTTCCTATTTGTAGTAGTACAATTATCAATACTAAAACTATCCAGAGAAATTTAGAAATTGATCAACTTTTGTAACTAATAGGTTTATACTTTAAACCATAGGAACAAACATTATAGTTGAATAACAAAGCAGTTCTTAAACTGGGAATTTGTATTTAAATTACTTCCCCTGTGTTCCTCCTGGGCACCTCCCCTTCATGCACCTGAAATCTTCCATAAAGAGTAGTTAGCCCATTATCTGATGCCACCTCTGTGCCACAAGGATGCTCCTATAGTTCTGGGCTTTGGTCTGGCCTCAGCTGGGCTCAGTGGTATTCCTCAGCTCACTGGGCCTAGATCTAATGGTCTGTAACTTGATTGGTAGGACATGGCTTGGCTCTGATTGCTACGTTTGGCTCCTTCCAGCTGAGCCCAGTCCAAGTGAACAGCCAGACCCCACTGGCTGCTGGTCTCTGGGCTCCTTCCTGGTAGATGTGTTGAGGTAGAGTGCACCCTGTGTGCCCTGGTGGCTGCGGGTCCTGCCGCTCCTTTCCAGTAGGCTCAAGAAGGCAGAATGGGCCCCTTGCACCTGGTGGCTCTTACTTTAAAGAGACATCCACACACCATGTACAATGAAATGCTATACTCAATAGTCATAGATGGAAACAATCCATGTGTTCATCATTGATGAATGAATAAGTAACATGGTGCATTCACACAATAGAATACCAAAATAAGATATAAAAATGAATATTTCTATTTATAAAATCATGGATGGCACTGGAGATCATTATGTTAAATAAAATAAGTCAGGCATAGAAAAATATCATATCTCTCATAGTTGGGTATTCTTTGGTAATATTTCACAGTACGGCTATTGCAATAATCATTTGTTCTGAACATTTTGAAAATTACAAGCAAGTTTTTTGAAAGTTTTCACCATAAAGAACAAATAAACTTTGATGAAATTAGTTTATGTTTAAATTTAAACAGCATTTAACATATAAATAATGGAATACTATATGATAACATTCATATTTATGTTCAAAAATTATTTCTATTGATAAAATTCAAGTACCAATCAACAAAACTAATTGACAGAAATATACTTATTTTAACTTAAACACTATAAAAATTACACACCCATCAAAATACCACGTGTTAACACATATTTATATAACCATGATAAGTTTAGGGACCCATTAAAAATAAAATTTAAATTTAAAGATTTCTTTTAGTACATAAATGAAGAGATTTTTTAGAATCATATAATTACTCGTTACCTGGCCTACAGTGTTTTTTTTGTTTTGTTTTGTTTTGTTTCTGGGTGAGGGTTGGGGGAAAGCAATGTACTTCTATTGTTTGCTTCACAGAAAACCATTGTGATAGGATACTTTACTTAAATAACTAATGAGAAATTATTCAGTGATTCACATGTTTTCTCTTACTGAACATAGTCTTTTAAATTTTTATTTTCAAAAATTCCTGAATGTGTAAGACATTTTGTCCATCTGGGATAGAATTCAGTCCTTCACACTTAAATAACCCATCCTTTTCTATATTTTTATTTTCAAATTTTGAAAAAAGGTCTTTCTACATTGCTGTGAGGGCTGGGCTTGAGCTCTCTGTCCTCCTATCTCAGCACCTTGAGAGCAGAAATTACAGCTGTGTGCCACTATGCCTGTGATTTCCCCTATGTATCAAATTCCATGAAGATCTGAGCCATAAATTATACTTTTGCTATTGTCTTTGATTAGTCAGAATTGATAGGATAGGATTAATCAGAAAAGTGTATATCTAGGAGACTAAGGTAGAGCTCAGTGATAGAATACATGTTTTGAACAATTGAAGTCATGTATCAATCTTCCGTACCACATACACACAATAAAGAAAAAAGCAAAGGAAAAGAAATAATGATTTTTATATATAGAAAATTAGAGGTGTTATCTCTTCTGTACTGTAAATAAAAAAATAGGAATACATATATTCCAGACCTAGAAAACTGGAAAACCTTTGTGATAGAGAGCATATTTGAATTTCATATCATTAACCACTTTACCAAGAGAGTCTTGGCCTCATAGTTGCTAATGTGCATATCAGTAACAGAATATAGAATGAAGGCAGCAAATAGTAGAGAATCCCTCAGAGCTTTCCTTTTCGGGAAAATCAAAAGATGGTTTTAAATCTATAACATTCTCCTTCGCTCAATAAAATAGTCACATACCAGAAGTTACCATGGGAGATTCAGTGGAATAAATATTTGCTTCATGTAGTGAATACTCCTTAAACATTACAGATGATACAGAGACAGAACAATAAATGAAACAGCTCATTTTTTGTGATTTAAATAAATGCAACACATAATTTAGGAAGAGAAAACAAGGAGCATTCTTACAATGTCCTATGTTTTTGTGTGAAAGGTGATTTTAAATCCAATCAACTCTTCTTACATGAAAGCTGTGATATCCAAAACATGAAAGGATTTTTCAGTTCATGGATCATTTTCACTCCCTCACACTTTTTCTGTAGTGATTAACACGAATATTAATTTTCTTTATTTTTTGCAATCAATAGATAAGAGATAAAAGCCATAAAATATCACTTGACTGTGTAATAATATTGATATACTGTGTACCATGAGTTCTGTAAGTTTTGAAGATAAATTTACAAATGCAAGAGTTCAAGTCTTTACATAAATAACATTTAAATATGTACATTGAGCCTCTAATAATTAACATCTTAACATAGTCAAATAACTGAAATCATAATTTTGTGATAATCTTGCTGAATATTTTATATCATATATTTATATAGTATAGTTTATATTGTATTTTTATTTTGGTAGAAATTATTGACAGCATATCAGATAATTTCTATTCTTATTTTTTTCATTTATTTTATTGAGAAACAGCAATGAGACAGTTTCAAAGCAGGTTAGTAGGACAGTTACAATAATTAATACATTGCATATTGCTGTCTTCATAGTAGTTATTCACAGTACAAAATACAGGCATGTTATCTTGTCTAAGCACTATTAGTACAAATCTTTCTTCTCACTGAACTAAGAGAAAGTAGCTGTATATCTATTTTAATTTTTTTACTAATTTGTATATACAGATATATATTTTCTCACTACAAAATGGTCCTTCATTTATATACCCCTTTTTTGCTTAGTTTTTTCAGAGATGGGTATTCTATTGCCATTTAAATATTGTAGGTGCATGAATTCAGCAGAATAATCCAATATAGTCCAGTAATCCGTAACAGTAGTGGGTTATCCATAGGACTGGCAATGTCAGAAGTTGTTAATTTGAGGCCTTCCAGCTCAGCGAATTAATACGGTTTTAGTTTTTATACCTCATTTTTATACTTTTCTGCTGGATGGTTAAGACCACGATAAAACAAGACCTATAAAACAAAAAATGTAACTTTTGTATCTGACAAGGTCAGTCAAATCCCCTTAGCATTTACCCTGGAACCCTGTACCGCAGTTTGTAGATCCTTTTTCAGTGTCAACCATGTGTATGTGTCACTTTAATCCACTGAGCTATTTGGCTGGCCCTCATCTTCCTAATTTAAGCATCAACATTTTACTTATCATATTAACTACTTTGATTCTAAAATATGTCACTCACAAATCATACCAACACTACCAAATATATTTTCCTCCTTTGACCTTTAAAATCTGCTGTTTCATTTTTCTTGTGAAAAATAATTTTGTTAAAATCAATATCCTGTTCATCAGGTTTCCACTGAGTTAAATTTGACTAGAAAAATAATTGGTGGCCATTTGACCACTATAAGTCTAATTATTTTTAAGTTAATCTTTTACTTTGCAAAAACAATTTTACAGTTTTCATTTCTCTTGAAAGTCCTAGCTCCTCCATTTTCCTTTGATGATATTGCTTAATGGAATAAGAAATTTCACTTACTGAGTCAAATACCCATCTACCCAACTCTGCATATGTAGGCCTTTTTCCCATTTTGGTTTGATAGAAAATGTTCATGATCTCATTTAAATTGGTTGTCTATAGTTGTGGTTTACATTAACCCTGCTCTATTTGTACCTGTAATTTGTCCTTGTTTCCTTTGTTATCATTCACATTTTTTTTAAACTGGGACATGTCCACTTATTTGAAAATACTTTTTAAAATTTTCCTCTTATTTGTCTTGTAGCTTTTGCTCTTATTTTTTCAATTGTTAGATAGTTTTTCATCAACATGATCAAATACCTGAGAGAAATAATTTAAAGAAGGAAATATGTTTTAGGTTAATGAATTCAGAAATTTCTGACCATAGTTGACCAGCTTGCTTGATTTTGAACTTGTGGGAAGAAATAAACATACTTATTCAAGGGTGTGACATAGGAAATTGCTCAACTCAAGGAAACAAGAAGAATTAGAAGAAAAGACAGAAGAAAAAAGTGCCAGAGAAAAGATACAGCAACTAAGCTCTTACATTACAGGAATTCATTGGTATCTCAGTAATCCCAGGAGAAAATGGTGATAGGATTTAGAAAATAAAGACAATAGATAATAACTGAGGTCAGGGGTGGCCCATGCCTGATTGGCAAATGATTGAAAGTACAAAAGTAGGGGTTTATTTATACTTCTGCAAACTTAGTATTAGGAGACACAGGGTTGCCTACTGATAGCTGACATTGACTAGACAGGATATTTTCTCAGAACTGAGGAAACTTGACTGCTTTAAACAATTACACCTTTTCCATCTCTCCCACATATGATCTATTTCCAGCTTAGGGTTTCCCAGCATCTCTATTTTGTTTTGTGAATGGTGGGTATTTCATTGCAGTTTAGAGAAGCTGTATCTGAGAAACTGTAGATTATTTTTGTTCTTGAAGGCATCCCAAAGAGCTTTGATATTCATTTAGCAATTGAACCCTATAACGTCCAAAAAGCCATAACAGTAGTGAATTACCAGTACAGGTGGCAATTCTCACTTGTTAGTGATTAGAACCTTTTACAGGTAAAATATTGTAATTTTTTAATTTTATTTTATTGCGAAACAAATATCAATGATTCAGTTTCAAAACTGATTAATGGGACAATTTCAATGATTAATACATTGTACATTGTTATCTTCTTAGCGGTTATGCATAGTACAAGATGCAGACAGAATATCCTGTCCAAACACTATTAGTGCAAATCTTTCTTCTCATTGAAAGTAGCTGTATATTTATCCTAACTATTCTGCATATAAGCATAAAAAATGATACTTCATTGGCATCCCCTTTTTTTCTTTAGTCCTGTCAGAAATGGGTATGCCGTTGGCATCTAAATAATATAGGTGTGTGAATTCAGCAAAACAATCCAACACAGTCCAGCAGTCCACAATAGTAGTGGGTTATCCTCAGAAGTTGTTGACTTGAGCCTTTCACAGCTCAGCATCTTCATATGGCTATACTTTATATACCTCATTTTTATGCTTTTCTGCTAGATGGGTAAGACCAAGATAAAGCAAGACCTGTTTAATAAGAAATGTAACTCTTGTATATGATAAGTTCTGTCAAGTACCCCCAGGATTTATCCTGTAACCCTGTACCTCAATTTGCAGAAACTTTGTCAGAGTCAGCCATGTGGATAAGTCATGGCCATTGCTTGACCAGTTTGCTCTCTTTGAAAGCCTGAGAGAACGTTTTCTCTCCAGGCGACTCTCTTTAGGCACACTACATCATTGATCACATTGCTCTGAGGCCCCATAATCGCCTTGATCACAAAATTTGAAACACAACTGAGTTAACGATGTTCCAGTATAGGTTCTCCTATGTCCTGAGTCTTCACTGACCTTGAAAGACAATGGTCAAAGTATTGGTTGTCCTTGCAGCCCTTCTATTTCTCTAATTTTCAGTCTGCAAAATTAGGTTGTTAACCTTCCAGAAGAGAAGCTTTTTATTACTGTACAATTTATGCAGTTGGTTGTAACTTCACTATCTCTCTGAATATCAAACGTCTTAGGTATAACATGGACAGGTATTTTCCATCAAGTATTGACATGTTAAACATTAGGTCCCTACAGAATATGGAGATGAAAATTTTTAAAAATGAAAATATTTAAATAATATGGACAGGTATTTTCCATCAAGTATTGACATGTTAAACATTAGGTCCCTACAGAATATGGAGATGAAAAAATTTAAAAATGAAAATATTTAAAGAATATGAATAAAGAATTACATATTTTTACACAGAAATTTAGAAATCTAACCATATACATCATTGTAGCAGGACAGTCCTGTGACATTTTTTTCTTGTGTCTTTTTTCATTTATTACCTTTTTTTAAAAAAACAAACAAACTAACATTTACTTGAGAGACAGTATGGTAATAATTGGTATGTCATGACAAGTGGTACATATTTAGAAGACCAGAATGACAGGCATTCCAAGTGTGACCCTTCCATTACACATTGCTCTCTTCAGTGCAGTTACTCGGTTCACAGGTATCAGCATATATAGTTAGTCAGGGTGAGAATCCTACCAACTAACTTCTAGTTTCAAAAACCTGCTGATATTACTCAGGATCATTGCCTTACCCATCTTGTGCAAATAAATGTATGGTTTTCCCCTTCTCCTGTTTCCCAGCTTTCTCCTTGCCCAATCCTCAAGTTCTCACTTTCCTTT
>NW_004524778.1:4055923-4131740 GCF_000260255.1 Octodon degus
ATAATTTTACACAGAAATTAAGAAATCTAATTCTATCTATCTATCTATCTATCTATCTATCTATCTATCTATCTATCTATTTAATTATAGCAGGACAGTCCTGTCACATTTCTTTTTCTTTTTCTTGTTTCTTTTTTTCATTTATTGCCCATTAAAAAAAAAACAAACGTTTACTTGTGAGACAGTATGGTAATAATTAGTATGTCATGACAAGAAGTATGTATTAAGAAGACCAGAATGACAGGCATTCCAAGCATGACCCTTCTATTACACATTGCTCTCTTCAGTGCAGTTGCTTGGTCCACAGGTATCAGCATATATAGTTAATCAGGGTGAGAATTCTACCAATTAACTGCTAGTTTCAAAACCTGCTGATGTTTCTCAGGATCATTCCCTTGCCCATCTTGTGTGCATAAATGTATGTCTTTGTCCCTGTACTGTTTCACAGCTTTTCTCCTTACTCTCTCCTCATTGTCCAATGCTCAAGTTCTTCCTTTCCTTTTAATTGTGTTATACCTTTCTATTTGTAGTAGGGAGACTATATGATATTTATACATGTAGGTCTGGTTTATTACACTTATGAGTATATCTTTAAGTGGCATTCACTTAAATATAAATGTTTCAACTTTATCATTCTTTATAGCTGAGTAATATTCCACTGCATAAAAATACCACATCTTTTCCAACCATTCCTCAAGTGATAGGCATCTTGGTTGTTTCCAAGTTTTGGCTGTCACAAATTGTGCTGCTATAAACATAGTGCATTTATATCACTATGATATGATGTTTTCAGTTCCTCTGGGAAAATTCCCAGTAGGGGAATAGCTGGCTTCAATGGCATTTCCAGTCCTGGTTTCTTAAGGAGTCTCCACACTGATTTGCATAATGGTTGCACCAGTCTACATTTCTACCAGCAGTGGAGAAGCGTTGCCTTTTCCGTACAAACACTCCAACATTTGTTGTTGGTTGTTTTGTCTATGATAGCCATTCTTTCTTGGGTGAGATGGTATATCAGTTTTGTTTTAATTTGCATTTCACTGATAGCTAGTTATATGTTGCATTTCTTCATATATTTATTAGCTTCTTTAATTTCGTTCTCTGAGAAGTGTATGTTCATCTCAGATGCCCATTTCTGAATTAGGTCTTTTAAATTAGGGTCCCTAATGTATTTTAGTTCTTTATAAATTCTAGAGAGCAGACCTTTGTCTGAGTGCTTATTAGTTAAGATTTTTTAGAAATTTGTTGGTTGTCCTTTCACTTTGTTGGTAATTTCTTTTGACGTGCAAAAACTTCTCAATAAGAGGAGGTCTCAATTGTTAATTCTTTCAAGTGTTACCCATGCAATTTGATTTTTGTTCATGAACTATTTTCCTACCCCTATGTCTTCAAGAGTTCCTCTTACTTGCTATTCCAGGAGATTTAGTGTTTCTGTTTTACTGTTCAGATCTTTAATCCATTTTGATGTGCATGGTAATATATCTGGGTCAAGTTTTAGTTTTGGAGATGTAGAGAGCCAGTTTTGCCAGCACCATGTGTTAAAGAGGCTATCTTTCTTCCAGTAAATGTGTTTGGTCTCTTTGTTAAAGATCAGATGGCTGAGTGTGTTTATAGAGGCCTCTGCACCGTCCAATCTATTCCATTGATTCTCAGGTCTGTTTTGTTTCCAATATCTTGTTGATTTTATCACAGTAGCATTGTAGTATAATTTCAAGTCAGGAATTGCAATGCCTCTTGTCTTGTCTTTGTTGGCCAGGATTGTTTTTGCTATTCTAGGTCTTTTCTGGTTCCAAATAAATTTTTGGAATGATTTCTCTAGGTCTGTGAGTTATGTTGGTGGTTGTTTGATAGGAATTGTATTTAATCTGTAAAACAATTTTGGGAGTATGGCCATCTTCAAGATGTTGTTTTTTCCTATCTAGGAGCAGGGAATATCTTTCCATTTTCTGAAGTCCTCTATGATCTATTTTTTCAGAGCACTGTAATTTTCCTTGAAAAGTTCTTTGACTTCTTTAGTTAAATTCCAAGGTATTTCATTTTCTGCAGTGTCGTAAAAGTTATTATTTCTCTAATTTCCCTCTTAGTGTGTTTCTTATCTGTGTAGAGGAATGCTATTCACATTAGAGTATTGAATTTGTATCCTGCTGTGCTACTGAATTTGTGTATCAACTCTGGTAGCTTTTTGGTGGAGCTTTTTTGGTCTTCCATGTAAAGAATCATATCAAATGAAAATAATAATAATTTAACTTCTCCTTTACCTATTTTTATTCCTTTTATTTCTCCCTCTTGTCAAATGGCTCTAGGTAATGATTCCAAAACTATATTGAATAGTCAGGGTTATAGAGGACTTCCTTGTCTTATACCAGATCTGTGAGTAAAATATTTCAGTTTTCCCTATTTAGAATTATATTAGTCATTGAGTTGTCATAGATGATTTTCATAAAATTGAAGTAGAGCCCACCTATTCCAATTTTCTTTAGGACTTTGAATATGAATGAGTGTTGGACTTTGTCAAAAGCCTTTTCTGCAACAATGAAGATGATCATGTCATTTTTAGTTTTTGCTCTATTGATATAGCGTATTTATAGGTTTTCAAATACTGAACCATCCTTGCATCCCTGGGATGAATCCTACCTGGTCATGGTGTATGATCTTCTTGGTAATTTGCTGTATTCTATTTGCTATGAATTTATTGAGGCTTTTTGCATGTATGTTCATGAGGGAGATTAACCTGTAGTTCTCTTTTTTAGTTGCATCTTTCCCTGGTTTTGGAATCAGTTTAATACTTGCCTCTAGGAATTATTTTGGGAGGACTGCTTCCATTTCAATTTTGTTGAAGAGTTTGATGAATTTAGGGATTATATTTTCTATAAATTTCTTGTAGAATTCTGCTGTGAATCCATCTGAACCTAGACTTTTCTTTGTCGGCAGGCTTTTTATTGCATTTTGTATTTCATTAGCTGTTATTAGGTTATTGAGAGTTGTTATATCTTCTTGATTCAGTTTTGGTAATTTTTATCTTTCTAAGAATCTTTCTGTTTCTTCTATGTCTTCATTGTCTGATACTAAAAATTCTCAAAGTAGCTATTGATAAACTTCTGAATTTCCACTGGATCTGTGGTAATTACACCCTTTTCATTCCTTATTGCTTGTATTTACTACTGAGCTATCTCCCTGGCACAAACTTGAGAAGGATTTTTTTCTTTTTGGTTTACTCAGGTTGGCTTAAGGTTGGGTCTGGTAAGGCATGAGGAGCTGGGGATGGAACTATGGTCCTCTAGTCCTGACTGGATTTGCCCCAGCAGGTGCTTAAACAACTGAGCTAACCATAAGCCCCCCCTACTTTTCACTTCTTGTGGTTATACTTTTCTGCTGACGATTAAGACCAAGTTAAGATGAGACCTTTATTAATCAAAAAATAACGTTCTGTACCTAACAAGGTCAGTTCTGTCAGTGTCAGCCATGTGGATAAGTTACGGCCATTGTTTGACCAAGTTGCTTTCTGTGAAAGCTTGAGATTTTTTTTTTTTTTCCTCCAGGTGAGTCTCCTTAGGTAAACTATACATTGTTGATCGATTTCCTCTGTGGTCCACAGTTTCCTTGTTCAGAAAATCAGGGACTAAACTAAGTTATAAGATATCTCAGCAGAGTTTCTAACATGTCTGAGTCCTCACTGTCCTCAGAGGGCTGGCCCAGGCTATCCAAAGCCTAGTATTTGCTATTCTCTTAGCTCATTTGTATCTGTAAATTTTGCTCCTCAGACCCCAATTGTTAAACCTCCAGAATAGAAGCTTAATGACATTACCCTGTAATGGAAGCAGTAAGCTTAACATCACTATCTTTTTGAATATTAAACACGTTAGGCATAAAATAGAACTGTTATTTTTAACAACTATGGATATCTTAATATTTAAATTCCTATAGAATGTTAAGAAAAAACAATTTGAACAGTTTTACACAGAAAGTTATAAATTAATATCAGACATAGAAATCAAAACCAACATTGCAGCATGACAATCACGATGACATTTTATGACATAATTTTTCATTTTGACATAAAACAACCTTTTAACCAATCACTTCTATTGAATACATAAGAAGCTTTTACATGATTTGTTATTTTTAATGGGATACATCACAAGTTCTTGTTAAAGGCAGAGGTTTGACTCTGAGAGAAAATTCTTATCACAAAAAGCAATCTTTGTTTTATATTTTAGAAAACCTGTACACCTGGAATAATGACTACATTTAGTATAGCATGAGATTAACAATGATGAATTGATATATAATATATATATATATATATGCAAAAACCTTTGTTTCTTAATTTAGTTTTGTGTCAAGAGCATCTTTCATGAAATAAACTTCATTGTAATTTTTTCTGAAAAACTTTATAATTTAACTAATCACAATATCATTGTGGTATCTCCCAAGAGACAATTGAGATTGTTGGGGCTCCTTATTAATGAAAAAAGGTTGGACATCCCTCTATTCACCAAATGAAATCCTGTCCAAGAATCTCTCCCCACACTAAAAAAAAAACCTTTTGTTTAATTAACTTTAGAAGACCTGTGAGTAAATCAATTTTGATATCACTTATACCAGCTGGTAACTCTGGAGAAAGCATGATTTTAAGTCTATATTCCAAAGCTCAAATAAAAAGAGCAACAGCTAAAAAAAAAAATAATAATACATAAAAAAGAGCAACAGCTATTAACATAATCACAAACATGTAAAAAAGAACATAAAATTGATTTAAAAAAATTAGAAAATCAGAGTGCACTCAAATATAATCTTGACTCAATTGAATTGTAGTAACCAATTTTTAGAAATTTATAATTACAACCTAGTTATATTTTTTATTTGTCAATCAGCAGTGATTTCTTATCTGAAATATTTGGAAGGAATAGAATCTTTAATATGTAATTAATGTTCATATTTCATATTTTACTTTGTCTTAATACTGGTAAATTTTAGCTCAATTATCTCTATATATTCTATCACTCTTTTAGACCTTAGATTTTCATTTTGCCCATTCCTTCAATAGGTCCCAGGTTGAATCCAACCACATGGCAGTCAACTTCTCCAGATCTGGTTTCATGATGCCGCCTAACAGTATAGTATGTTACCCAAATAGGTCTCTCAGTATTCTCTAGAAAAGCACAAGCATATCCTAAATTGTTTTTGTTGCTTTAACTTCTTGAATTATCTTTTTTTTTTGTTGTTGTTGTTGACAGTTCTACAGGGTTTCCCTATGCAGATGGACTTGTAGGGATTCTCCTTTTTTCAGTTTCCCAAGTGCTGGATTACAGGCACGCACCACCACGCCCAGTCTCATTCACCATCTCATTGTGCCCTGGGG
Source organism: Octodon degus (assembly GCF_000260255.1). Lineage (NCBI taxonomy): Eukaryota > Metazoa > Chordata > Mammalia > Rodentia > Octodontidae > Octodon > Octodon degus. The sequence goes on from NW_004524778.1 coordinate 4,061,283, forward strand.
CTGGCCCTGCATGCCACACCAAGCTAGGGCTGCTGTGCTCTGCCTAAGCAGACACTTTAGTCTGCTGAGCTCTCAGACCAGCCCTTGAATTATCTTTCCATTGGTTTACTTCCATCTTTTGTAAAATTAAAAGAAAATAATATTAGATATATTAGAAGTGAAGTGTGAGGGATTCTCTTTTGTTTTCTTTAATTGAATTTCGATTGTACAGTCATAAACCTGTATATCGTATTTGTGGGAGAGAAAGACATCACATAGCCTCCCTTAACCTAATATGACCTATATGTGAAAACAAATAAATTTATCTAACTTATCTGAAACATCATGGCTGTTAATAACACCAATTAACTTAGTCCAAAATCTGGATGGAGACTATTAATATTACCAAATAAAGCCTGAAAATTATTTTGGGTTCATCTGAACAGTTTGCAGTGCAATACACTTCTGTTGGATAAATTAATGCAAGCATAAGAAATTATCCCTTTGGAATAAAGGGATAACAAAAATTATATACATAAAAATTGTATCCCTTTGGAAGCCACCACACGGCCTTCCCCTGTGTAAATGGGATGTTAAAATCAAGTGACTATCTAAATCCTATTGCTTTCAGGTTACATTCTAAACCTCTGTATTTATTTGTAAAATATCAAAGCTTTTTAAACCAATTTTAATTTAAGACTATAAAGCAAGCAATTCACCTTATTAGGAATCAAAGAACTTTAGGTAATCTTTTTAAATATTATTATTGTAGATCTTAGAAGTCACAATTTTTTAAAATTTAAAGATAAACTTTTTATCTTGAGGATGGAAGAAATAATTACCCTATGGGGAAAACATGAAGGCTTTGTTTTTAGTGTCAAATCTAGTGGAGAGAGAGAAAACTACTCTGTTTCCTGCTCTGTGAGGCTCTATTCCTGGAAAAATGGCTCTTTGTGTCCCTTTAGGTCCGCAGTCCAGCACCTTTGTTATTTGAGGACTTGTAGCTGCCCTACTTGTATCTGAAAGCCTTCTAAATTTTTTTATCCTATCAATTTCTATTTTTTAAAACCAATGTTTTTATGCTGTATAATTTTTAAATTTTGTGAAAAAAAGAATAACCAAGGGGCTGGGGAGATGGCTCAGTGGAATAAGCGCTTCCCTGGCAAGCGCAATGGCCTGAGTTCAATCCTAGGTTCCGAAAAAAAAAAAAAAAAAAAAAAAAAAAAAAAAAAAAAAAAAAGAAAGAAAGAAAAAAGAGGGCTGGGGAAATAGCTCAGCACAATAAGTGCTTGCCTGGCAAGCGCAAGGTCCTCAGTTCAAACCCCAGTGCCGCAAAAAAACAAAAACAAAAGCAAAAACAAACAAACAAACAAAAAAAAAAAGAATGACCAATTGAGTGTTATGAGAGTCTAGAGTGATTTGAACAGTTTTTTTGAGTAGATTGAATTATAACATTTATTTTTTGTATATAGTCAGCATTGACGACACCAAGAAAACCTGAAAACCTCCTTGTATTGGGTCCCCGTCTCTGGTTGCCACTTTTACTCTGTTGCCAGCTGGGTGAGTTGTTATTGCTGGGAAAGGGCTATCTCAATGACATTCCCCTCCCCAAGAGACAAGGGAGCTATGGCCCTGTAGCCATCATGCCTGTGTGCAGCCATTGTGTGCACCAGCTGTTGCTCTGGCACTGATATCTCTGCATGTTGTCGTTGTCCAGATTTGAAATGTAGACACTATTGTGAACCTAATCAATGTTTGATGCCAGCAATATGCACATCCAGTGCCAAAGCCGTGGTGCGCTAGAGTCATGACCCTCCTCCTTAGTGCAGGTGCACAGGACAGTATAGGATGGCATGTATCAACCTCTGTAGCTGGACCAGTTGCAATGGCATGTGGCCAGCTGAGAAATCCTCGCTGCATCTGCTGGGAGCACTGGACCCTTCCTGAACCCAGCCTGTGCCTCTCTTCCCAGCAACACTACTGGGCCACTTGGGACAAGCCACTCACAATTTAAAGTAATTTTTTCCCTTTTTTATCTAATTAAGTGCCAGTGCATATTGCTGGCATTATTAGATCAGTAAATATATATATATTAGATCAGTAAACCTCAATGTCCCTTGCTTGTCACCTGATAATTGGTAATATAACACTCCAGTGCTAACTACTGACTAACCAATCCAATCCCCACACTGTTGCCAGCAAAATTCTAAGGAACATCCTCTAATGTTCCAAAATCTCCTTTCTGCGGGTTCCTGTTGCAGGCTTGACTGCTTTAGGCAATGGGGCCTCGTCCTTTCCTTGCACATAGCATCAATTTCCAGCTTCAGCGGCTGCCAACGATGCACCTATGTGCCACTGCCTCCGACTAGGCACCGATCTCCTGAGGTTCTGTTTCCTCCCTCAATGCCAATACATCACATTCACATCAGTGGCCTCAAACAGTGATGAACCATGAGTTTTCACAATCAAATAAGCTTCCAAGATTTCCACCTCTGGTTTTATTAGAGCTTGGGAAACAATTTACATCTGAACCCTAAATGTACTTTCCAATTAAATCCCTCAAACTCATTTCTCTCTTTTGCTTTCTCTCTCTCTCTCTCTCTCTCTCTCTCTCTCTCTCTATATATATATATATATATATATATATATATATATTAGATCAGTAAATATATATATATTAGATCAGTAAATATATATATATTAGATCAGTAAACCTCAATGTCTATATTTTTCTATATTTTCTATATTTTTTCTCCATAGCTCCTCTCATTCAGGGCTTTGCTGGATAGCTCAGCTGTTTAAAATGCCTCTTAGACAAATGCAGTCAGAGGCATAGGACCAACAGTTTGACTCCCAGCTCCAGAAATTGCACCAGCCCTGACCTTAAGGCCACATGACCAAAACAAAACAAAACAAAACAAAAAACCTCTTTCTCAAATTTTAAGGGCTTGCCACTTAGCTCAGTTGTTTAAGCGCGTGCTCATGCAAAGGCAGTCAAGAGTAGGATACCACAGTTTGATCCCCAGCTTCACCTGCCTTACCAGACCCGCCCTTAAGGCAGCCTGAGCTGGTCCAAAAAGTCCTGCTCCTCTAATTCAGTTCTGGTTTTCTTATCAAGATTTTATGATAAAGAGTTATTCTCAACATTATTTGTTACCTATACAGGTATAAGTATACTATTTTAGTCTAAAATTTTACATATACATTTATTGATTATTTAATGTTTCCTCAAAATTACACTTACCCATTTATATAAGTACCAATAAAATAACAAACATATACAGTGAGGAAAGTCATTTATTTTATTCTTTTTTAACAAAAGAGAAAATGAAGTTTAGAGGTGTTTCATATCTTGCCAAAGGCTGAATGGCTGGTAAATAAGAAAATTAGCAGTTGACTAAATACTGGTACCTGTAACTCGTAGCTTATTATCAGTTCTTTCTTCTGTCCTTGCTCGATTTGCAATGGGCTCAGTTTTCTAAATTGTTCAGGCCAATGCAATGTGCAATTTAGTGTTCACATTGTTTCTGATGAGAAAATTTTATGAATGACTTACTACCACGTTCTGAGGCACAAAAGTCTGCCCAGGTCATACTAATGTTATAACCTGATTTCTGAACAAAAGACACTTTTGTTAAAGGACTCAAACTACAAAGTAGAGAAGAGCTATTGCACAAAGACCAAAAAGATGATTTTAAGAATCACTGAGTTATCCATGTTGCTGGTGTACTGCTTTAACACAAACTAGTGAAAAAAACAAAAACATACACACACAAAAAAAACCAGTTCTTAAGCACTACGTTGTCCAAAGTGTTAATGGAAATTATTGTAAGAAAATAAAGTCAAGGCCAGGCACAAAAGTACTGTAACCCCAGCTACTTTGCTGGGTGAGGCAGGATGATTGCAAGTAGGAGGCCAGCCTTGAAAACTTAGTGAGAGCTTGTTTCAAAATAAATACAACTGGGGCCTGGGAGATGGCTCAATAGAATAAGCACTAACCTGGCAAGTGCAAGGCACTGAGTTCAATCCCCAGTTCTGTCAAATAAATAAATAAATAAATAAATAAATAAATAAATAAATATGGCAGAAAATGTAGATTAGTGCTCCTGGGTTCACTTACAGGCAGAGACTGGGTGGGGAAGGGAAGGAGCAGGGACATGAAAAATTAACTCATACTGCTGTGCTAGCAAATTTCATTTAGGTATGGAAGTGCAAAATAGTGTTAGAAACTCTGGGTTGCAATAGTATTTATATTCCTTGCCAGAAATTTTATTGGCTTCTCAAACTTCTGCTTCCATAAATTAAACGATGAATAGTACAGAATTTCCATTGAGCTGCTAAAATATTAAATTTTAAAGAAAGTTTCCTACCATACAATCAGGAATATATACAGTGTATACTGTTTTTATCAGGATAATGAGGCTTGTAAGTGCTGATATTAGCAAGGGTACCAGAACTGACAAACTTTTTCATGATACCTTCAGTAAATTAATAATCATCCTATCTTCATGGAGTAAAGAATGAATTAAAGAATATATTCTTTATGCATCTTTACAGCCTCATCTAATTTTATAACTGTGTGATAATGCAGGCTAATACAGTTCATCAGAAAAGAAAATCTTTATTCCATTACTAGGGTTCATGTAGTACAAAGGGGAAATTCACCTGGTAATTAATTGCAGTGAATTATTCTGTATTAAATAAATATATTTGTATTATGTTAAACATAACTACGTCAGGATATTTATGCTATCATTTCAGTGCTCTAAATAAATAAACAAATAAATAATCTGCATAGTTGGAGGCTGGGATTTGTATAGTCAAAAATTTTTAGAGACATATTTTGGGAAAACACATGATGAAACTTAAATAGTTAGTTCTCATTAATTCAAAACCAACACTATAGCTATGGTACCAAAGGAAATCCTTAAGAGAATATGAGAAATGAAATTAGGTGATGTGTTTTTCCCCATGCCCATAAATACCCATAGGCAAGGACCGCTGGTCAGCGGCTGTATGTATTCAGGTTTACTGCCGATTATGAAATCTTACAAAGGCAAGAAATAGCACATGTCACGTGCCAAAGAAACTCAAATTTTGCAGCAGATACTCTTGAAAACTCAGTAAGAAAACTGAAGAAGATAGTCTGAAGTTGAGAGGTGGGGAACAGAAATAGCTGAAAAAAAATGTTCTTTATTGAAATTGGAAACATCTCAAATCTGAATAGACTCAGTATTGAACATAAATGAGCCTTATTCCCTTCAAAATGAAAGTCTCATTCACAGGGTAAAGTCCAGAAAGTGAAATTAAAATTAAACCAAAATAGTACAATTGAGAAAGAATATGGTACATGAAAAAAAAAAAAAAAAGAATATGGTACATGGTAAGATATAGAAAAAAAATGTAAGCAACTTGTCCTAATTTTGAACGTTTCCTTAAGAAAACTAGAGGAAGACATTTTTTTAAATTTTTGTGGTACTGAGGACTGAACTCAGGACCCTGCACTTGTCAAGTAAACCCTCATTCTACTGAGCCATCTCCCTAGCCCAATACTTTGAAATGTTAAGATAAAAAAATAATTCACTAATATATATGAAAAAAAATTTCATATGAGAGCAATGGAAACAGGAATAAAGATAAATTTTACTTGAATCGATTATAACAGGAAAAAAGTAAGCAGCAAAATAAAATTTTGGTGACAAAAATGCACACTATAAAGAAATGTCTAAAAATCATATAACAATAGTTTATTATAACTGGCTAAAATTAAACAAATAACAAATACATGAAGGACATCCCTTAAAATTAAACAATAAGAAAATAGAATTAAGAAAACAATTCAGGAGTACAGACCTCAGAACTACAGACCAAACTGTAATTTTTTAAAACAAGGAAATATAATAATAAAACAACAATTAAAAAGCAAGGAAAAATAATAATGAAAAACATAAAACCTAGAGCAATAGTGTTCCAAATATCAAAAAGGAATGAAGAGTAATAATAATTTGTTTTTTTAAGATCAACTAAATTGATTTTATTTCTATATAAGCAATAAATTTTTTACTAAATTTAATTTTATATTTCATTTTGAAGAGTAAAAGACAAAAGCAAGAATGAAAATCAGAACCAATGACAGAAACAGGGTAGCATACAACAATATGTGTGTTATAGATTTTCAGAACAAGAATAGCCAATTAACGGTGGTTGACATATTATTCATTTTTATCATCAAATCTGTTGCTCAGATAAACAGGCATAATTATGCAAGATTGGACATATGGTTGCATATTACCGCTGGTTTTCTAGAAACCATTAATTTCTGTTCTTGTCCCTCTTGTTTTTCTTTTTCTCTTTTTTTAAAAAATATTTTGAAGAGAGTATAGTAGTAATTGATATAACATTAGAAATGGTACACATTTAGAAGATTAAAAGAAACAAAATAGAACTTAAAGATTAAACAATGAAGATGAAAGAAAGGAGAAAAGATTGTAATAATTTGGGTCAGTCTGAAAAACACAGACACCAACAAGTGCACAACCCATTAGAATAGTTGTACTTGAACAGCAACAAAGCAAAACAATAATACAAAAGCAATAATTTAAATATTCATGAAATTTAACAAGGTAAAAAATGTGCCAAAAAGAAAAATGTTATCAGTGGAAATTTATGAAACTCTATGTTCATATTCCTATTCTCTAACATGTACCACTGGAAATAATTGAAACACAACTTCCACTTCCACACAGATTGTTCTCTTAGATACTATTTTTCATGAAAAGAAATAAATTGGAGCTTTTTCTTTATTTATTCAGATGCAGACACGGCAGAGATAGAAATTTTTAAACAATGATGAAGTTAATCAGTCCTGTTAAACCAAATTCAATATTTTAACTTAGTTCAAAATGTAACTTAAAATGAGTGAACAGCTAAAAAACAAAGCAATAAAAATCCCTAATTATATACCCTAAAAACCTTTACCTATTTATAATCTGTGCCTAATTATAACCCTAGTTATGTCAGCAGTGAAGTAGAATATTTGTTGTTTTTACAGTTTGTAAATAACTGGATGAATAAGTAATACTACTTATTCTATGTTTTCTATATTAACTATTCAAATCAATATATAAAAAATGTTTTAAAAATATATTATAATTCTGGGGACAAGTTCAGTGAAGAAAAAATTTTGAATTAGGATTACTATTTTGCAACAAATAATGAATTTAGAACCCATGTTTTCTAATATATTTTAAAATTTATTTATTTCTATGGTACTGGGGAACTCAGGACCTTGTGCTTGCCAGGTAAGTGCTTATTCTACTAAGCTATCTCCCTGGCCCATGTCTTCTAATATTATTTAAGGAGCAACCAAATATACTACTCCCAGGCCAACAAGATAGCTCAGTGGTCTAAAGTGCCTGCTTAGGCAAACTTAAGAAAGCGCAGGGACAGTGGTTCTATTGCAGGCAGCCTAGTTAGATAGAAATATTTTAGGCAATCAGACAGGGCCAGGCCCTCGAAGGAGACAGCACAGAAGATGAGATGCCTTACAACTGTGAGGGGTGGATGCTCCTGCTGTGAACCAGACCTAAAGACCTAAAGGTCAAACAAAGGCTAAAAGAGTAGCATTTGGGATTGATATTCTAAATAGGTATCTTTTTTTTTTTTTTTTTTTTTTGCGGAAGCAGGAATTGAACTCAGGCCCTTGTGCTTGCCAGGGAAGCACTTATTCCACTGAGCCATCTCCCTGGCCCTCTAAATAGGTATCAATCACCTGGAAAGACCCAAGTGAGTCACTAGCCCAACCCCCAACAGAAAGAGACCCTGTCCCATATTCATGCCTGCTTGCTACGTGACTCGCTTTCCCATTTGATACTGGATTTAATCAGTCTTACCTGAGCAATGGTGCTTGTAATCCCACTGGTTGACCATAGTTTTGTCCCACCTCCTGCCCATCTAAGAGAGTTCCCATTCTCCCTACCTTAGCCCCACATAATTTTACACTATAAAAGTCCCTGGAAGAGACAGCTTCCTGGGAAAAAACCCTCTCAGACTCCCCTCCTGTCCATCTGTTGGACAGGAGCTTTCTTTCCCTCAATAAATATATTCTGTTCATAACCTCTGTTTCTTCCTAAAATTCGTTCTTCTTTTTAGAGAACACGAACTCATACAGGTCAGCTCCGGAGATCGTTTTTTTCCCTATGTCATTTGGAGGGTCCCTATATGGTTTGGAGGTCGCCCACCCAGGATCAGTTTTTCTCCCTGTATCATTTCGATCCCCAGAACTACGTGCCATGCCAGCCCTGCCCCCAGGGTTGGCTGAGCTGAACACAAAACAAAACAAAAAAAAACAACAACAAATATACATATATATTTTTTTTCTCCCAAATAAAGCAAGCATATATCTATGAATTACCTTTGTCAAAATCATTGGCACAACACCCATGACGAGTTCCAATAATTAACAAAAATTATAAATAACAGTATAACATAGTAATCATAACAACATGATTAAGCAACAATATAATATACCACATCCAGATGATAGGAAAACATACTGCATCCGTTACTCTTTTCTCATTGCTGGGACAAATACCAGACACTCAGAAGGAAGGAAGAAGAGGTCTATTTATCTCACAGTAACTGGAGGCTTCACTCCACGCTCAGCTGGCTCCAAGGCACACTGGCACATGGCAGAGAGCAGCCTTTCATGGCACTGGCAGAGAGCAAGACAGCAAAGGGAGAGGCAGCAGCTCAGGCAGCTAGCCAGCCTCTCTCCCCCGTCACATAGTAAAGCAGATTACCTGCCCCAGGGCAGATGCAGCATCTTCATCCATGATAATCAATCACAAACTCCTGAGCCGCCCCATGACTGTAGGAGGCGTTGCCTGATGACTAGACACAAACCATAACGCACACCTAATTTATCTGACAAATAGATTGCAAGTTACAAACTAATATAAATGTGGGGGAGCACAAAGATTGAAAGAAATTTTAAAAATTTAGGAAATAGACACAAGGCGTCTACAGAATGATGATTTAAAGAAAAGTAAAAATGAATTTACAATAGAAACCAGGATATGATTTTAAGGGGTGACTAATAAAGGCTCTCTGGGGAACTTCTTTTTCCTTATCTAATGATCACTAAAAATATGCTTGCTTCTGAATAATGATAAAACTTCAGAATTGCAAATTTTTTATTTAAACATAAAATATTTTAAATGTTTTTAATAAGGAATTTGGAAACTAATACAATGTTAAACACTGTTAAATTTGTTTTTTTGCCCCTATTTTTGTTTTTTGTCTGTGTCAATCCTTACCTTGAATTACCTTGAAAGTTATTTAGTTCATGACATTTGAAAATTAAATCTGTGAATAAAATCCCAATTTTATTTTCTCATAACTTTTGTTAGTAGTCTTCAGCTTTCCAGTTTTCACTGAAGCAATCTCTGTTATTCTCTCTATACATCTTTATCTAGATCTAGATCTGGATATTTATATATAAATATCTATACATATATAGACAATTTTTGGTTTTGTAAGGTATCATTTACTTCATTCTGGAATAATTTTTTATTGATTTTGTCATTTCCTATTGTATCCCTCGTTCTTAAAATCAATTACGCTCTATTCATTAAGAATATCAAGCCCAAAATAACAGGTTCAGATTAAAATCGTACAAGTATGGCAATTTTAAGACAGTGCTATCATATGCTATCGATAAAATAAATATAAAATGTTCCTTTAATCTATACATTTGTGTAGGTTAAATATATAATTACCCATGGTTCATTGTGATTTTCCAATATAGGATCCAATGGAAATATGCTCTTCCATAATTCTAGAGGACATGTGTTCTACAAAACTTGAGAAATTCAGGCAGCACCAGAATTCATTTACATGCAAAGAATATTTTTTTTATCTCTTCTCCTGTTCATAAATAATTTAAAATGTTTGTTCCTTTATGATCCTCCAGGAATCTCAGTAATTTTTAGACCTAATACTGAGTACATGAGGTAGGCCAGTATGGAATCTTCACTAAATTCCTTCAGTTTAAATAAAACATTGTGTGCCCTCTTATTTAATATGCAAAGAGTTAGAAAAGAGAATGCCATTGTGAAGCCTTTGTAAGGGCATCTCAGTATAGATATTCTAGATACCTCACTGATTAAAGTGTGTTGTGTGTGTGTGTGAGTGTGTGTGTGTGTGTGTGTGTGTGTAATGGCTCTGAAATGGATTTTTGTTGAAAAAATTGATCATTATAACAACAATTTAATAAGCATATTCCTTGGCCCTATCTATTGAGTAACGTCTGCTGGCCAGCCACCTGTGCTGCTAGCCCCAGTGATGCATGCCAGTTAGAGAAGATGGTTCTTGTACTCTGAGATGCTGAGGAACCTGCAGCCCACACACCATACAACCAGGAGAGACACTGCAGTGGAAGCACCAGCAGGGTATTTAACCAAGACTCAGGGAATAAGAGAAAAACTCTTGGAAAAAGTCCACTCAGGTTTCCAGGATAAGGAGGAGAGTTTTGAGGTAAAGAAACAAACTTGAGAGGTGTTGGAGGAAAGAAGGGAAGAAAGATGTAGCTGTTTTATACTTACATTTGTCAGCATACTGCCAGTTGTGACAGGCAAAAATGTCTGCAGATATTACCATGTGGTGAGAATCAATGTTGCAGAACAAACTTATCTCCTATAATTTATTTGCGAATGCAAAGAGTAAAGCTAAAAACATTCATTTTAAGAACATATAAGGATTATATATAATGTGTTATATTAGATAGATTTGTATTGTCAATCCCATTAATGTAGTTTGGGATTATTTGTCTCATATTTATAAGAGTTTTGTAGTTTTTCACTTAAATTACTATAATATTTTATATAAAACAATGTTATCATTTATGAGATGAATTTGATTTTATTTTAAATCATATTCAAAAATTCAATTGAAAATATTTTGTGTATCTCTTTTACTGTAATGTAAAAACCACAAAGATTATCATAAATATCACAGTAATGTTGTAAGCATAGTTTATGGAAAATCATTACTTCATGCTTGTATAGAAATATATTATTTATCTGTGTGTGTGCCGTAGCATGCACCTGTCGTCTCAGCTAGTGAATAAACGAGGGAGGAAGATTGCAGTTTTGGTGTCACCCTGGCTAACTTAGTGAAACCTTGTGTCAAAATGAAAAATAAAAAGAGGACAGAGATGTCTTGGATTTGATCCCCAGCACATAAAAGACATAAATGATAGATGAGAAATGAGATATATTAGATAGATGATAGATGATAGATAGATAGATAGATAGATAGATAGATAGATAGATAGATGCTGAAAGTGAAAAAGCACATTGCTTATGTGTGCTTTATTTTTTACATAATGAAAGTGTTCGTTTGCTAGAGCATCTATTTCAAAATAGCATGTGCGTCTGTGTGTAGTGGTGTCTAAAATCCTAGCATTCAGGAGGCTGAGGCAGGAAGATTGCTGTAAGTTTGAAGTCAGATTGGACTACATAGTGAGTTGAAGGCCAGTTTAGACTACATAGGAAGACTCTGTGTTTTTTAAAAAAGCCTATGGACATGTACCAAATAAATTGTTATCACAAGTTTATTTGTCAAGGTCCAAGATGAAGGTATCTTAGATCAGCGTGAAGATTTGGTTTCTTCTGAGGTTTGGTTTGTAGTTAGCCACATTTCAGCTGTGTTATACCTCTCATGATTTTCTGTGTTCATTTGTGTTCATGAAGAGTATAAATATGTTCTAATCTCCTCTAAGGGCACCAGTGATTGACTTCTATGTCTTTTTTTCTAATTTTTACTTATTTGCCTATTTAAATGGTCTGAGTTACTAAGAGTGATCGCTTCAGTGTACGAATTTGGAAGGGACATATTTCAGTGCACTACATCAAGGCAGACATATTCTCAGTAGTGAAAGGTTATTTTAAGTTGAGGCCTGAAATCTTGAATTTATTAATCAAATAACAATGTAACCAAGGTTACTGCCTCAGATAACGCATCCATAATAAACTGTACGTAGTTCACTGACACGATAGCTTTTGTTTCTACCATCACTCAAAATTAACCTGTTGAACAGCCTTTCATTTTTCGTGGAGCACAAATTATTCCTGAAAGTAATAGAATGACCCCATGAATAAACGCACAGCCCTGCAGGTCCTGACCTACCTAACTTCCACAGGACAGCTTAAGTTGCACTTAGCAAAAGACACGATGCAGCAGAAATGCATCCGAGTTAGGTAGCAGGCTCCTGACCACTTCCTAGACCAACACTGGTGATGCAGAATATGCATTACATTTAGAAATTAATCTCTCTAAAAATCTCTAAATATTTTAATAAAATATAGCCTAACCAAAATTTTGAAAAAATCTATTTCTCCCCATTGAATTTTTGTTACATAGTAATTTTTTTTTTCTTTTCAGGTATTTCAGGCTCTCCAACAGGTCCAGGTAATGAGGGAGAGAGACAGAAACACAGCAGTGCCGAGGATTATCTTGTCCCTGAGTGTCCAAAGGACTTTATGCAGAGATCCCGGTGCACACTCAGCATGCTCCCTGCCATGCACACTCCCTGGGTGGTGCACACCCAGTACCGGGAAATAAGATGAAAAACAAAGAACATGTATCAAGGCTGCCTCAGCACCGGAGGGTCCTCTGGGGTCCTTTCATCCAGTATTCTCTTTACAAAAGTAGGCCTTTCTGGAACTTGCGGTCCCTGCCTTCTGCACAGCTTTTCCTTTGGGCGAGTTCTGTTCTTCCGCACAAAGCTCACACGTGAAATGAAGACATGTGAGAGGATTTCACCTCTGCTCTCCTGACAGTTCTTCAGGGTTAATCCTTTCACTTTGGGCTTCCAAAACCCAAATGGGGCCTGTTAAGACACATCGCTTCAGTAGACTGAAGCCTGAGAGGAATCAAGAATACCTACTGTTGATCCTCTAAACAAAGATATCTTTAAAATAATAAGTAAATGTAATATAATAAATGTAATTAATAATATAGGAGATATATCTATTACCTGAGGCCGAAGTACACTTTCTCTTGACTTACGTTCTCTGCTCCTGGTTTGTTACAGTAAAGAACAGGAATTAACGAACTTTGCCTATAAATGACCTGCTAGTAAATACTGTAGTCCGGCTGGGAGGAGTCATGGCAGTGGTCTCTACTCAGTTGTGCCATTGTATCTTGAAAGCAGCCCAGATGAAAAGGAATTGTCTATGACCATGTTTTACCTGCATTTACAAAACAACAAGAGTTCTGACTTTCTCTGTACCATGAAGTTTTTCCAAACCTGACCTGGAGTACAGTTGGCTACCAGTAGCTGCACAATAAACAAAATAAGTCAATGCCTAATATTAGCTGAATAAAACAATTTTCCTGCTAACTCTGATGAGAATTATGTTTGTTTGTTTGCTTGTTTGTTTGTTTGTTTTTGTGGTAGCAGGGATTGAACGCAGGACCATTTGCTTGCCAGGCAAGTGCTTATTCTGCTGATCTGTCTCCCCAGCCCTGAGAATGATTTTTTCAGGGACTTAAATTTACCTTAATTATTAAAATTAGTTGCTAAGTCTTTTTGATGCTTTCTTTTCGTAAATTAATAATAATTTTACCTTAAGTTATCAAAACTTTTGTTCTACATTTAATATTGTAATAATCTATTTTTATTTTAATTAATGATACTCATATTCTATATATTGTATATTATATATTTTCTGAATCTTTTGCATTACTGATAAAACTTAAGTTGTTAAATTTTAGATTAGAACTATTATTTGTAAACACAAATGAAATGTTTATTTTGATTGTCATGTTGAGTTTATTGGTTACTTATTATTTACTAACAAATTACTACTCTTTCCCCCTAGAATTCATGAATAATTAAATTTATGCTATATAAGTTTACTGAATACAAATATAGTCAGTCCCACATCTCTGAACATTCATTCTGAATCTTTTTACTATGATGTAAGGTATCAAAGCAATCCAGAAGTAAAGGCATTATAAGAAGTGCTCAAAAACCAAAGGAAAGTTTATCCCAATTCACAAAAAACTACATACATTTCAGAACCTAATTCTCAATAGATATTTAGAAGAGCATTGAACAGAGACACCACTGAGACACAGTTCATATATTTAAGAAGATAAAGGAGAACCTAGAGGAAATTAGTACTAAGTGTGTAGGATTACATAGGATTATTACAGTTTGGTTTGGGTTGTACTACCATGCATTGAAATCAGAGCTTCAAATAAGCATTTGATAGTGTATCTTATACATTTCTAAAGATGAAAGCATAGTAAACTATACTCAGATAGTTCTGACTGCTCTTGAATCATGCAATTTCTTAGAAAGAAGAATTTTTCTTTTGAAAATAATGTTCCTACCACAGGTATCATCTCTTCAATTTTATTTTTATTATTTTAAGGCTCTTTTTATGATGCACTTCAAACATGGAACTAAATGTTTTGTTTCCAAGGAAGTCCTTGGAATGTGTCTATTTTAATAAATTACAATTTATATTTTTTTCTTTCTGGTTGATTAAATATGAACCACATTAATAAAATGTTCATTTCAATGTAATTATGTCTACACCCTTAAATTGTTCAGGTAAGATATTGTACCAAGATATCACACAATTAGGCTTGACTTAGATCAAGAACTAAGCCACCGACAGACCAATACGAGCATCAGGCAGTTCCAAGAGACAATTTCTATGTCACTGCGGTTTTTGTAAACACAAAGCTCAAATTACATACCTAAGTCAAATATCAAAGTTAAAACACATAAACTCCTTGTGTGTGAGTACAGATCAACACCGCTGTTCAACCATCTAACTAATTTAAGGATTATTTTTGTACTATGGCACCACCATAGTTTCAATAGAAACAGCAAAATTCATCTTAAAAGAAAGGTATGAAACAATATTTACAACTCATTAGGTTATTTGCAAGTTGTTGTCCTTTATTACTGAAAAGCTGAATAAGGTGCAGATCCAGTCTGATTAGGCTTCTGTCTCACAGACAAGGAGTGGGACATTTTGACAGGTATGGAACGTTGCGTTTCCAGGGCTTGTGCACAGTGAGGTAGCACAGGTGTTCTTGCCATTGCAGTACAATGAGAAAATTTAGTGCTCAATGGACCCCAAATTTTCTCTTTTTGTGTGTGCTGTGAGGTGAAGATCATATGTCAGGGCCATTTTTTTCCCTGGGATGGGTATCATTACATGTAATGCAACTGGAGATATGTTGAAAATTCTACTTCTCCAAAGTTAAATTAAAGTTATATATCTTGTTTCTTCCTCATACCTACTATGGGTCTGCATCTGTGATTAAACAAATAATGTACAGAAAAAAATTTAAAGCTTCTGTTTACTCAAGTTTGTGTTTTAAATGAGACTTTTATTTCACTAATTAGAATTCTAAACTAAAACTTGGAACCAGCCTGAAATAATTAACTTTAAAAATGTGCTGCATGATACAGAAATATTTGTGTGTTTATATGTCTGTTTTACTCAGGTGCTTGCCAATTTCAACTCCAAATTTCTTAAACATAAACTCAGAAAGAAAGTGGGGCATAAGAGATAGAAGTTTAAGCATGAAATACAGATTTAAGTGAAAACTTCTTTAAATTTATGTTGTATTAGTTGTTTTAAATAAACATTTAGTATTAAGAAGTTTATGTTGTATAAAAGGTATGCAAACTTATTATTTTAAAAAAACTACAAAGAATTTAAGTCATACTCTAATGCAGCACCATGGACTCTTAACTGAATCTTTAATAAAAGTTTACTAAGAGTAACCAGACACAATGAAATATTTATTTGTATTTAAAGAATGTGAAAGTTAACTTAGACAAGTAACTAATTCAGGCAAAGAGAGAAATGAGAAATTATACTTCAGATTAACGTGCAAATTGAACACTGGTTAGTGATCTCAGAACAGAAGCAGAAAGAGAAAGTGAATATCAAACGTGCAAGCACAAGGCTCTAATTTTTGGGAAATTACTGATAGACCTGCCAAGCTGAGAAGTGATGTCGAAAGGAGAAGTGGGAAAGAAAAAAAACTTAGTTATTTGAGCTGCTGCTCATTCGTGGGAAGAGAGCAGTTTAAAGTTTGAGTGAAAGGTAACAGCGTATGGAAATGAAAAATCATCATCCGCTCCAGGCCACGGGAGACCGAAGAATGTTTACCTCTTACTTTACTAGTATTGAATAAGAAGAGATATATGTTTATATGTATACCTATATCTATCTATCTATCTATCTATCTATCTATCTATCTATCTATCTATCTATCTATCTATATCTATCTCCATACTTGCTGAAACAAAATAATTCATTTAGAGAAAATGAAAAGAAACTGAGAAACAGATGGACTAAGATAGACAATACACACAGTTGGAAAAGGCAGAAGAAAAATACTTGATAGCCTGGTAACAGCTAGCTATTTGGAATGTTCAAGGATGGACATGAGTGTGTAAATTTGAAATACTCAGAATTCTCAAAGAAAGGGTTACAGAAAATGTCATACATAGGAATATAGTATTAGAAGTACTTAAAGCCAAACACTAAAATAATCTCTCAAACTAACCAAAATTTTAAAATATGCACTATAAAAGTGAAAAACGGCTTCTATACAGAAATATAGCCAGAAGATAAATGAGTAAAATCTTTAAATTATTAAAATTTAAAACACATTACAAATATTAAAATTACCCACATGTAATTCTTTATTCATTGAACTAAACTGTGGAAAAAAAAATCTGTAAGTTTTAGCAGCTAAAACCTGTGAGGGCATAGAGTTAGACATGAGTCAGAACTAGTGACAATCCCACAAGAGCAGTCACTTGTTCATACTCAGATGGCTCTGAAACTTTATGGGGGGATGAAAATTGTCTATCTATTGGGTCTGCCAGATAGCTTAGCAGATTAAAGCACCTACTTAGGCAGATGCAGTGACTAGGGTTTGATCCCCAGCGTACAGTGCCCGCCCCTTCCCTAGGGCATGCTGAGACCTTGATTGAAACTGGGTGTAGTGGCACGTGACATCCCAGCTCCTGGAAGGGTGAAAGCAGGAGGATCACTGACTCCAATCTGTGTAGTGAGAACCTGTAGACCCTGTATATCTTTATATTTATATTTTACATAAATACATATATATTAAAAAATAAAATTATCTATCTATTGATATTAGTATGTTTTGCATGAATGATACACCTGTCAAAATTGTAACATTATCTACTGGTTAAAATTCAACTCAAAATTTTATGTATTTCAGTAAATGCATATTTTATTGAGAAAAAAAATTATGCAGAATGCAGGGAACAGATGAAATAGGTGAAAGAATAAAGTAAAACTTTATTTTTGAAAATCAGTATGAACATATAAGAATTTAATATCTTATTTAGCAATTTAAGTTTCTATTCAGTTTCTGTGTATACAGTTGTAAGTTATTAAAATATAAAGTGAAAACCACAAGGATAACATCAAAACCTTACAATGTGACATACCATTCTTAAAGATAATTTCTACTGGTATGTGCATGATATGAAATAATAACAACACTGTCAAATTATTTCCTTTGATGATAAATGACATGAGAATTTACAAACTTTACAAGAAAATATTTATTTTGCTATGAAAAAGTTTAAATCAATAAATAGGGTTACTGGAAATAAAGTAACTGTTTTGAAAAGATAGCATAATAAATACTAAAGATCAAAAATTATTCAAACTGCTGACTTCTAGTCCATAATAATTGAAATATATGTACTACAATTAATTAAAATCTGTCCTCCCTTCTCAAACACGATCTTATAAGTGGCTTTAATGACAATTTTCACTTATCACAGTGTTTTCAAACTACATGTGTGTTATGCTTATATTAGTAATTCATTTTTATGACAGAATTCTATTCCATTTTGAGTTTAAAACACATTTTTGGGGGCTGGAGAGATGGCTCAGTGGAATAAGTGCTTCCCTGGCAAGCGCAAAGGACTGAGTTCAATCCCTGGTTCCACCAAAAAAAAAAAAAAAAAAAAAAAAAATTTTGTTCATTCATTCATCCATCAGTTAATGATTGTCTTATTTCCATGTCATGTTGAGAAAGCTCAACAAGTTTTTTAAACATGAGATCCCCCAAAAAAGCCCACAGAGTTAGACATCAGCAGAAAGCATGGAGCAGTAGCCTGCATCTTCATTGCAGGATTTTTTTTTCATTACACTAAAATTGTCACTTGCTCTCCTCAGCATACTCCTCCACAATTTCAAACACAGTTATCTCACTATTTTGCTACCTTTTTATTTTAAAGAGAGAAATAATAGCAAAACTCCTAATAAGATGATGTGAAATTAACAATAGCTATTGTATTTCATATTGCTATCTTCAAAGTAATGTTGTTATCTCATATTTACATTCTTATGCAGCGCCATAACAATCTCATGTATATTTATTGTGCTAGGTCATGGTTAGATAACCATATCACAATAATATGTTTGCTAGAAAGCAAAGTCATTTCCTCAATCCTTAGACACCCCTAAGATTTGAGACATAGATCAATCTGACTGGTTCCCCGCATTCCAGTTATATATTATATGACAGATATACCATATATACGTATATATATGTATATATATATACACACATATATATATATACACACATAATTTTTATGGAGGTTAAGAGCAGAATTTATTTATTGACTGAAAGAAAACTTCTATATGAGAGAGGGACAGAGAGGACCTGAGTGGCTTGTGCTATACTAAGAATATCTTGCTCTGAGCATTTTTGTAAACGTTTTCTGTGATCGTATGCTTTTTCTAGGTATGAAAACTAAGTGAAAAATTAATTAGTAGTTTAGCAACTATGTTTTGCTTTCTAAGAAACAAAGAATTATTTTCCACAACAGATGCACCATTTTACAGATGGCAAACATTTGTATCTTTCCACATTTTTGGCAACACTAATTATTCATATTTCTATTGTTATTTATCCTAATAGTTGTAATAAGACATTGGCTCAAGAATATGACTTGAATTCCTTAAAAATAAATGACTGGTACTAATATAGATCAAAATACTTGATTGTCAAAGGCAGCTGAAAGGAGAAAAGGTTTAATTTCACTCATGGTTTTGGTTCATGATTATCTAACTTCGAGACAGACAAGGTAGGAAACAGCGTGTTGGAGGAAGGCTATTTACCTCATGATTGCCAAAAGGTAGAGAAAGAACAGAGGATGCTGGGTGGAAGATACACCTTTACAAACTATTCCTCCAGTGACCCCCACTCCTAAAGGTCTTATATCCATGTAGTCCATCTGAGTGTGAATGCATCAATGGACAAAGCCACAAAGGTACACAGCACCATCCTGATGCAATCAGCATCCTAAAACCCCACCTCTGAACATTTGGAATTTGTGCATGGATGCTTTCTATATAAATCATAGCATTGTAGGGCCAGGGAGATAGCTCAGTACAATAAGTGCTTGCCTGGCAAGTGCAGGGTCCTGAGTTCAATTCCTGGTACCACAAAAAATACAAATAAAAAAATAAATCACAGCACTGTATTCCTGACTTCCAAGAGATTCATAACTTCTTATTATCAGAATAGCTTTAATCCATCTCTGGGAGTTAACATAATCTTACAAATTTTTATCACAGCTGAAATGCCCAAGTCTAGTATCTTCTTTGATTTAAATAGTGGTTGTAGCAATCTACATTTTCACTAACAGGAGAGAATGGTTCATTTTTCCTCACAGCTTGACCAGCCTTTTGTTATAGGTTGATTTCTTTATGATAGCCATTCTTTTTGGCAAAAGCTAGCATCTCAGTATTGATTTAATTTGCATTTCTTGAATGAGAAACCAACAATGTTAAACATTTTTTTCTTATATTTATTTGTGATTTGTATTTCTTTGTCTGAAAAGTCTCTATTCACCTCAGATGTCCATTGTTTCATTTGTTCTTTGAATTTTGAGTACCTGATTTTTAAAAAATTCTTTACATTTTCTACATAGGAGTCCTTTGTGTGAGGGACAGTCAGTTAAATATTTTCCTAATTCATGAGTTTCATTTTCAATCTGTTGGTGATTTCTTTTGATGTGCAGAAACTTTTCAAAAAGATGTGACCCAAGTTGCTGATTCTTTGCAGTATTTCCTGTGCAGTTTGTGTTTTGTTCATGAACACTCTGTCTAACCCTATGTCTTTAAGATTTTTTACCTAATTTCTCCCCTCATAGATATAGTGTTTGTGTTTTAATATTTAAATCTTTGAAAGTTAGTTTATTGCACAGTAATAGACATGGACCTAATTTCAGTCTTTGACATGTGGAAAACCAGTATTTCCTGCACCATTTATTAAAGAGGGTTTCTTCCACTGAACATATTTGGACCCTTTGTCAAAGATAAGTTGACTGAGTACATTTGTAGTTGTGTTTGCATCTTCTAACCCATTTCACTAATCCTCAGCTCTGTGGTTTTGTCAATGCCATGCTCACTTTATCACAGGATCTTTATAGTATAATTTCAAGTCAAGTGATTGTTATGTTTTCTGTCTTTCCTTCGTTACCCAGGATTGTCTTTGCTATTCCAGATCTTTTCGTTCAAGATGAATTTTAAGAATGTTCTCTCTACATTTGTGAGGTATACCGTTGGTATTTCATTTGGGATTGCATTGAATCAGTATAACAATTTTAAGAACCAACATTTGCACAATGTTGTTTCTGTCTATCCACAAGCAAGGTATACCTTTCCATATTTTGAAATTCTATTTAATCTCTGATCAGAGTACTATAATTTTCACTGTATAGATCATTAGCTTTCTTTGTGAGATTCATTCCTAAGTATTTCACTTTTTGGATACTATTGTGAAAGGCATGGCATTCTTCGTCATCTCTAGGTGTATTTGTTATTTGTGAACAGAAATATGATTTCTTGTTTTAGTTTTCACTTTGTATCCAGATACACTACTGCATTTGGCTATTAAATCTATGAGTATTTCTGTGGAATTTTGGGGTCATCTATGTAGAGTATAGTGTTATCTGCAGATGAAACTCATTTGAAGCATATGATCTAGGGAGTATCTTCCCCCAAAAAATTATGATTTTGCACTGCTGCATGCATGATAATATCTCATTGATTTCTGAGATGCCCTCAAAACATCTTTCCTCTTATTTTTTAAAAGAATTATTTTTTTAATTTTAAAGAAAAAAGAATGAAAGATACGAAATTTTGATAGATGAAGGTAGGAAATTAAAAATGGTTATTATACTGCACACTATTATCACCAAAATAGTTGCTCAGATTACCAGATATGGGCATGTAAAATTGATCACACAATATAAGAACTGTTTCCTTCAATGACCTAATAGAAATTAGTAGTATAATTATCTTATCTATTGTACCCTTTGGATATTATTTAGGCTTTCAATTTCTTACACTAGGGAGACAATATGATTTTTACACATGTGAGTCTAGTTTATGTCACTTGTGAGTATGGTTTCAGTTGCATCCATCTACTTTCAAAAGCCTCAAGTGAATTTTTTTTTTCCTTAGGGAACGGTGTACAGGGTGTGCTGTGTCTCACTACTAGATAGGAGTTATAGTGATCCACCTATTTACAGCCTCCCAAGAACTGGGATTACAGAAGCACACCAACAAGTCCCATCTCAATTGCCATTTCAGCGCCTCCCATGGGCGGGTCCAGCATGGCAGGCCCAGGGATTGAAACCCTAGCCCCTGCCCCTGCTTGCAAGCATTTTAATCCACTGAGCTATTTGGCAAGTGAATCTTTCTCTATAAATGAGAAGTACTTTATTGTATAAAAATACCACACATTTAATCCATTCTTTAGTTGATGTGCATTTGGGTTGTTTCCAAGATTCATTCATTATAAATTATGCTGCTATAAACATGAGTGCACATTGATCACTGTTTTCAATTCTGGGTGAATACCCAGAAGAGGAATAGCAGGGATGGAATGGGATATTTAATCCTAGTATTTTGTTGTTGCTGTTGTCTGCTTGTTTTTGTTTTGTTTTGTTTTTGAGAAATTTCCACAATGATATGCACAGGGTTTGTACCAGTCTAAACCCCTACCAACAGTGGAGAAGGCTTCCTTTTTTTCTGCTGCTTTGCCACCATTTGTTGTTGGTGGACTTCTTGGTGATAGCCATTCTTTCTGGGGTGAGACAGAATCTCAGTGTTTTTTAATTTGCATTTTTCAAATGACCAATGATGTTGAACATTTTTTCATGTGATGTGGATTTCTTCATTTGAGAAGTGTACATTTATCTCAGATACCTGTTTTTGGATTGGGTCCTTGAATTGATGGAGATTCCTTTTTTTTTTTTTTCTTTGTATAGTCTAGATGGAAGTTCATTCTCTCAGGGCCATTTGGCTCTTTTTCCCCCAATTTGTGGGTTTTCTTTTCAGTCTCTTGTGATTTGTTTTTATATACAAAAACTTTTTTAATAAGATGATATCCCAGTTCTTGGTTTTTTGAAACATTCTTCATGCTGTTTGGTTTTTATCCATCTTTCTTTTAGTTCCTACTGAAGGTACTTACTTAATTCTTGTTATAAGTGCTAACTCTCTTAACAGTCACTCTTTATGTGACCCTACAATTTCATGCATGGCTTTCTTCTGTGCTCAAACTAAGTTTTTCAGAACTAAGTTTTATCCTTTGTCTTTTGCCTCAAATTCTCATGATACAACTTGCTAAATGAAGCCAGAATAGATCTGCCACAGCCTGAAAGTTGGTTTACCTTGATATTTCCTCTGTCAGATTAATTAGTGCACTGCCTTACATCTTAGTCTTCCACAAAGTCTGAGGAGAAAGGCAAAAATAGTTTTCTTCAGAGTTGATCGCGCATGGCTTCTATTGCAAGTACCGTCAGACTACTCATTCCAACTGACTGCTCCTGAGCCTAGCTTCTTTTACCTGAATTCCTGTGAACATTCTAGTCATTAAGGCTTATTTTATAAATGAGAGTAGATCTTGATGATTCATTTTATACAGTATCTAGATAAAAGTACATACAGGCATCTGCTTAAACATTACCTCTGGGTTTGTTTAAGGGTTTTTCTGAAAAAGATGGAGTTAGTTTTGATTCAGTAGATTGAGTCAAAAGATCCTTTCTCACCGACATCAGTGATCACAATGAAACAATTCAGTGCCCAGATGGAAAGAAGAGGCAGAGAGAGGAATATATTTTTCTTTTTCAGATGGTACAGTTAACTTCTGCTCCCCTCACACATGAAAGATCCAGGGCCTTCAGGCTCCAAAAGAAAATTACAGTTGGTTTTGCTGAGTTTCCAGGCAATCAGGTTAAAACTATATAACACCACTGGTTTCTCTGGTTCTGCTCATGGCTGGTACTGTATTTTGGGAGTTCTTTTGCATCAATAATTTCATGAAGTGATTCCTGTGATATACAGCAATATTTAATCATGTATGGACCATTGCCTCTATATGGAGAGCCTTGACTAATTTCTAACTTCAGTTTTTTTGGGTGTGTTATAAGTATAAATTAGTATCCCTCTACTGTATTCTCTTGGTATCTCTGTCAAGATTAATAGGACATGAATGCACTCACTTCATTTTGAATGCCTGATTCCATACACATAATTAAATGCATGTCTTTACGACAGAGTCTCCATTTATAATAGCTATACACTTTGTTCCAATAAATGAAAAGATATCTTGTATTCATGGATTGGAAAATTTAACATTGTAACAATGACAGGTCTCTCAAAAAGAGTTCATACTGTCTCAGAAGTAATGTTTCATCAACAAACTATGCAGGGCTGGAGAGATGGCACAGTAGAGTAAACACTGCCCTGGCAAGCGCAAGGGACTGAGTTCAATCCCTGGTTCCGCAAAAAACAACAACAGCAACAACAACAAAAAAAACTGTGCAAAGGGATTCTTACTTATTTTATTAAAAAATATTCTGAAAATCAACAGTTATGTTATTTTTAGGTTATTTACTAAAACTAGTCAATTTAATTATGCATATGGTAAATGTGATATTTAGATATATTTGTCTTTTGGAATAATAAAGAACTTGTTCCAAGGGCTGAAGTAGCCAACATCAGATTGGTGATTGTGGAATTTCCTGATAAAAAATATTATTATATTTGCATGTAACCTTCATATGTCCTCTCATATACTATACTGCATTTATATATTATTTATAATTCTTATTAAAAAAGTAAAGTCAATATTTGTTGATGGCATTATTTAAAGCATAAGAAGGAACAAGTCTGTAC
This sequence comes from Octodon degus, assembly GCF_000260255.1. Classification (NCBI taxonomy): domain Eukaryota; kingdom Metazoa; phylum Chordata; class Mammalia; order Rodentia; family Octodontidae; genus Octodon; species Octodon degus. Next base: position 4,085,549 of record NW_004524778.1, read on the forward strand.
GTCTTTACTAAAATCATAATTTGTGAATAAATTATATGAGGTTTTTGATATTCTTTTTTTCTGTATTTTAGGGAAGGGTCTAGAGGGTGTTCAGGGTCTCACTACTAGATCAGACTCATAGTGATTCTCCTACTTACAGCCTCCCAAGTGCTGGGATTATAGGTGTGTGCCACCATGACCAGTCTCAACTGACATCTCAGCATGCCCTGGGTGCAGGGCCAGCATAGCAGGCCTGGGGATCGAACCTCCAGGGCTGTGCATCTGCTTGCAGGACCTTTAATCCTCTGAGCTATTTGGGTGGCCTATATGAAGTTTTTGAATCTGTGGATATAGAACTTTTTGCTATTGAGCATTGATTGTACTTTTATCTCTCCAGAATTTATTATTATTATCTGTGGTTGTTGCTAATGTTTTATTACTTTTCTGAAATAATTCTCTCAAATTAGTATTTTTAGTGAGTTCTCCCTAAAGTTTTGGATCTACTTGATTAATGGTCGATTAATTTTTGAATAGATAATTTTTATTTATTTATTTATTTTTGCATTTTAGGGAAGGGTCTACAGGGTCTAAAGGGTGTTCAGGTTCTCACTTCTAGGTCAGACTCATAGTGATCTGCCTGTTTACAGCCTCCTAAGAGCTGAGATTACAGGCACACACCACCATGCAGAGTCTCAATCACCCTGGGGGGTAGGACTGGCATGGGAATAGAGAATTTTTTACACTTGAACAAATTGAACTCCCTGCTATTTGTTGTCACTATCATTGTATATGTGAAAACACACTATCAGCAGTCCAGCAGTTTAAGCATTCTGTTGCTCTTCACCTCCCACTTTTAGAGATTCTTAAGATGAGCCTGTGATGAGAGGATCTTCCTAATTTTTCTAGAACATACATACAACTCAGGGCATATGCACCTGGATGTCACCAGATGGAGTGACAAGGAAGCAACCCATGAGGACATAAGAACCTCAAATCATCCTAGAGCCTAGGTTTAGGGACTTAGATCACGGAAATAAGGTTCAAGATTCATCAGTGAGTAGCATAAGCAGGTATATTAGGTGAAATTGGAAAGTATGAGAGCAAGTGAAGAATTCCAGCATGAGCAGCTACAGGAAGTTAATTTTGATAGAGGTTTTATTGGCTTCTCACATAAAAACAAGGCCAACTTTTATGCATGAACTGGGATTGGCAATGGTCTAGCTGATTGTCATCAGTTCTGATTTTATACTTTGAAAGGAACCCTTAGCTTGACAAACAATTGAGGTCCCAAGAGATGATTTTTCAGGCCTTGGTTTCCATCATTGAACAATTGCTCCTGTTTGAGGAGATGATCTAATCAGTGGAATGCTCAGGAAAGACCTTGCCTTTTTCTGGGTTCCGAATGGATTACAGATGAAGGAACCTGGTGGGAGATTTCTAGGCATTGTGCCAGGAGAATCTCAAACTGGACATTGGAAAACCTGACAATTACATATCTTTGGAGACCCTAAAACTTATTTTAGGTACTCTATCTGTGCACATTCAGTCTTGATGGGGTGTGAGGCAGGTTAGGGAAATTTAGAGCTAATTAACTTTGCAACACACACAGACACCTCCAGTGAAGATCATAGATCTAAGCAGAGCTGAGAAGCACTCTGAACCAGTTTAAGTTCACAAGGAAGAAATATAACATGAAGGCAGACACGCCAAACTTCACTGCTTCTAGTTATCCAGCGGCCATCTGCAGTTTTTGCATCAATGTCTGTTTACATTATACTTTCATGGAGACTTCCAGACTCGCGAGAGGCATTACAGTTTGTTTGTAATAAAATTTATGGACATCTTATTCTTATATTTTCTTTCTTTCTTTCTATTCTAAAGATGTACACAGGAAATCATACATGCTAAGCTATCACTGGACTAGTGAACTACAGCACAAAGATTATGCATTTTATTTCATTCAAAGTTTTTTGTTAGCTACTTTGTCAACCATTATGTTTCATCCTAAATAGTGATACTGTTTAATATTTGATTCTGGATATAAAAAGAAAATTATATTCCTGATACTCTATTCACACTGCCCAAGTTTCGAATCAAGTCAAATTAAAAACACTTTGATGTCTAGTGGCTATCTTTCAAATAGACAAATAAAATAATAGTAGTTATCTCAGAATGATTCTCTAGAGAAGCTTCAATTCATTCTTCCCTCTTTAGTGTGTGAAACACTACTGGTTTACAATGTGGTAACAAATAATTGGTTTTCAATGCTTACTGAAAGAAAGATAGCCTCTTTCACAAATGACGCTGGAAAAACTGGCTGTCTACAGGCTGAGAACAAAAAATTGACCCAGGTATATCACCATGCATTAAACTAAAGTCAAAATGGTTAAAGATCTAAACATTAAAACAGATATACTAAGTCTTCTGAAAGAGAAAGTAGGAAGAACTCTTGAAGACATAGGGGTAGGTGAACAGTTCATGAACAAAAATCAAACTGTATAAGATATAGTAGAAAGAATTACCAAATGGGACCTCTTCTTATTGAGAAGCTTTTGCACATCAAAAGAAATTACCAACAGAGTGAAAAGTCAACCCACAAATTGGGAAAAACTGAACTAATAAACATTCAGACAAAGATCTTCAATGTAGAATTAATAAAGCACTAAAAACCATTAAGGGCCCCAAATTTAAGGACCCAATCCAGAAATGGTCATTCGAGATGAACACATACTTCTCAGAGGAAGAAATTCTAGCTAATAAATACATTGAAAAATGCTTCACATCACTAGCCATCCAAGAAATGCAAATCAAAACAACACTGAGATACCATCTGGCCCCATAAAGAATGACTATCATAAAGAGATCAATCAACAACAAATGTTGGAGAGGCTGTAGGGAAAAAGAAACCCTTCTCCACTGATGGTGGGAATGTAGACTGATGCAACCATTATGGAAATCAGCGTGGAGACTCCTTAAAAAACTAGGAGAGGAAATCCCATTCAAATCAGCTATCTCCCTACTAGGAATTTTCCCAGAGGAACTGAAAACGTTATATCATAGTGATATATGTGCACCTATGTTTATAGCAGCATAATTTGTGATAGCCTAATCTTGGAAACAACCAAGATGCCCATCACCTAAGGAATGGATGAAGAAGATGTAGTATTTTTATACAATGGAGTATTACTCAGCTATAAAGAATGATAAACTCGAAGCCTTCATATTGAAGTGGATGCCACTTGAAGATATACTCATAAGTGAAATAAACCAGACCCACATGTGTAAATATCATATAGTCTCCTTAGTACAAGAACTCAAAAGAAGAAATAAAAATTGAAAGGTATAACACAATTAAATGAAAAGTGAGAATGTAAGTATTAAACAATGGAGAGAGAACAGGGAGAAAAGCTAGGAAACAAGGAGGGGCAAAACCATATATTAAGATGGTTAAGGCATTGATCCTGAGAGTCTCCATTAGGTTTTTGAAAATAGCCGTTAATTGGTAGGATTCTCACTTTGACTAACTATATACGTTGATACCTGTGAATTAAGCAACTGCAGTGACAATAGCAATGTGTAATACTAGGGACGTGCTTGGAAATGTCATTCTGGTTTTCAAAAAGCCTACTGCTTCTAATGTCATATCAATTACTGCCCAATTGTCTCTCAAGTAAATGCTTGTTTAAGAAAAAACATAATAAGTGAAAACAAGAGACAAGAAAAAAATGTCATAGGACTGTCCTGCTACAATATTGTATATGGTTACATTTCTAAATTTCACTGTAAAAATTTCTAATTGTTTATTTCTATTACTCTTACTGTTATTTTTTCTCTTTCACATTCTGTAGGGATTTAAAGTTTACAATATTAATGATCAATGCAAAAATACCTGTTCCATGTTATGCGTAAGGCATTTGATATTCAGTTGGTAATGTTAAGCTCAACTGCTTACGTTTTAGGGTGATAATAAAATATTAACCCTTGGAAGCCGGGGACAGAGAGCTCAGTAGAATGAGCGCTTGCCTGGCAAGTGCAAGGGCCTGAGTTCAATCTCCAGTTCCACCAAAAAAATAAAAATTTAAAAAATTTAAAAAATAAAATAAAACATTAACCCTTCTTCTCTTCTGGAGGATTAACAACTTAAGTCTGCAGACCAAAAAATTAGAGAAAATGAAGGGTTACAAGGATAGGCAACATTTTGACCATAGCCCTTCAAGGTCAGGGAGGACTCAGGACATAAGAGAATCTGCACTGTAACATCCTGTAACACAGTGGTGTCCCAAATTTTCTGATCAAGGAAATTATAGGGACACACAGGAAAGTTGTTGAAGACATAGAGTGTGCCTAAGGAGAGTCACCTAGGGAGAAAACATTCTCTCAAGCTTTCACAGAGAGTAAATTGTTCAAGCAATGGCTGTGACTCATCCACATGGCTGACACTGATAAAGGATCCACAAACTCCTATACTGGGTTTAAAAATAAGTCTTGAGGAGACTTGACTGACCTTGTCAGCTACAAAAGTTACATTTCTTGTTATATAGGTCTTGCTTTACCTTGATCTTAAACATCCAGCAGAAAAGTATTAAAATGAGACATAAGAAGTAAAGCCAAAGAAAGAAAGAAAGAAAGAAAGAAAGAAAGAAAGAAAGAAAGAAAGAAAGAAAGAAAGAGGAAAAGAAAGAGATTTTGGATGGGCAGGGAGATAGCTCAGTGGTTTAATTGCTTGCCTGGCAAGCACAGGGGCCTGAGTTCAATACCTGGTTCCTACAAAAAAAAAAAAAAAAAAAAAAAAAAAAAAAAAAAAAAGAAAGCCATATTAATATGATGAGCTCTAAAAGGCTCAAATCAACAACTTCTGACATTGCCAGTCATATGGATAACCCACTACTATTATAGACTACTGGACTATATTGGATTACCCTGCTGAATTCATATACCTACAATATATGAATGGCAATGGAATACCCATCTCTGACTAAAGTAAACAAAAAAGGGGATATAAATGAAGGATCACCTTGTATCTGTATATACAAAATAGTTAGGATAGATATACAGCTACTTTCTCTTAATTCAATGAGAAGATAAATTTGTACTAATAGTGCTTGGACAGGATATCAGGTCTGCATTTTGTACTATGAATAACTATTACAAAGACAACAATATACAATGTATTAATTATTGTAACTATCCTACTAACCTATTTTTAACTGTCTCAATGCTATTTCTTCCTCAATAAAATTAATATAAAAATTGATTTTCAAGTTGATCACAAAGCAGGTAAGGGACTTCAAGCAGTTATGACAACATCATTAATCTCTCTGTTATTACTGTTACTCTTCTCAAGAGTCTTATTTTATGTTTCATTAGTACTTAACAAATTGGGGTTCCTTCTTATGTATTTTATAGTTTTTTTTACAATTTTTTCATTCTAATCAAAGAAATGTATAAAAATCGTTCTTTTGCATAATCTATTCAAAACTTTCTTTTGGGAGATCAATTTTGTATATTTAATATCTTTAATCCATTTATATTAATATATTTACAACTAGCCACTAAAATATCAAGAGATATTCTGAATCTATGTCATTTACAAAAGACACAATAGCTCTAAATCAAACTTCAAGATAAAATACAGATGTCAAGATCAGTTTTTGGAATACACAACATGAATGTTTTTCATTTTAATTTATTTTCTCTTCCCATGATGGAGTATCTGGCCCTGGGCAATTAAGAAATAAATTTGTTTCTTACAGTTCTAAAAGTGAGGAGGTGCAAGATCAAGAGGCCACATCTGGTCAAGTTTTCTTGCTGGGGAGGATTCTTCAGAGTTTCAACATACGGAAAGGGAAATACATCCAAAAGAAAAAAGACAGTCTCACTTACATAAAACAACCATTCTCAGGATAGCCATTAGCCCTTAATCTTTAATTGGTATGTGGGCTAGTCCATTCAGAAAACAGTACCCTCATGAACTAATCAATTCTTTTTGTTTTGTTTTGTTTTTGGAGATGCCCTCACTATGTGGCTCAGGCTGGATGGGAGCTCACTATGTAGCTCAGGCTGGAGTCAAATTCCTTGTAATTTTTCTGTAGTAGTCTCATAGATGCTGGGGTTACCGGTGTGCACCATTACACCTGGCTCCCAATTAATTTTTTGCACTAACCATTTCATCTTGCTGTGGGAATTAAATTTCAAACTGAGTTCTTGTATAGCTGTTCAACAAATAACATTTTCTACCCTGGTAAATTTAAACGGTTTAAATTTAGGTAATTAAAATCTTTTTTTTTTTGTTATTGTTCTTCTTGATGTTGTTGTTTTTAGTAAGGGTCTACAGGGTCTCACTGCATAGATCAGAGTCATAGTGGTCTTCCTGTGTTCAGCCTGCTACAGAGCTGGGATTATAGCCTAGTGCTATCACTCCCAACCTCAATTGCCATCTCAGCATGCCTGGGGGCAGGACTGGTACGCATGCAGGGCATTGAACCCTGCTTTGTCTGCCTAAGCAGGCGCTTTAATTTGCTGAGCTATTTGGCTGACCCTGGTAACTAAAATCTTTAGGCCCAGTTTTTTTTTCTTTAGATCTAATCTCAAAGTTACTACACAATGATTGTGTCATTTTTCTAATTTGAAACATTTTTGTTATAATATTTGATTTTCTAAAAGTTGCAAAAATAAGCATGATTCTCACACCTTTCCCAAATTTCTCACATATTGACATTTCACACACATTCTTTATGATTCTTACCAATGTATTTTTTTTGCCTAAAATATCAAGCATTATTTTTTGACATGATATCTGACTATATATTTTTCCAAAAAAAGAGACAATATCTTATATAGAGAAGTATCATGAAAAATTAACACACTGTTTAATGATGTCTTTTTCTAATCATAATCCTATATAATATTATATACTTTCTGCATTTGATAGTCTTATTTGAAAATGTCCTTGTTTCTGAATCCTAACTGTTATTTTCAATACTTTTTCTTTAAAAGAATGTAGCTAAATTCTTTGTAAAATGTGTATCAATTTGGATTTTTCTTATGTTTCTTCAAAATGGGATCTAAATTCCACATTCTAAATAATAAAGAAAAATAATAATTCTTAATATGTTACGTGATAAGTCACAAACTGTGAATTTGTGACACTACTACTGATGTCAACGAGGACCATTTTATAATGGCAAAGTAGTCCCTAGCTGTTTTGTGGCTTGATTTTCATGGACTCACTGTTTCAGGGTTTTTTAAAAAAAATTAATCTGGATTTTTTATTACAGATTTTTCGCTGTATAGCAGGATTTTGCAGTAGTGTATGTTTTTAAAATTACATAAGCTTGTGAGTTTAGAAGATGGCTAAGAACATTAAGTGTTTTTATAAGAGTATAGGAAGAGTTTATATATAATATATTTAAATGTTAAAATAAATGCAATGCTGCTACTTCACTGGTTTTCACTTATTGCAGGTGTGTGTGGAAGGCAACCTCCATAAGTGAGAGACCACTGTGGCTAGGGAGATAGCTTAGTGGTTTAAGCTCTTGCCTGGCAAGCACAAGAACCTGGGTTTGATTCCCAGCATCACATGCTGTGCTGGCCCTGGAATCCCAGGTGCACTGTGCAGGACCCTATACAAAATAAATAAATAAAATATAAAACGAGGGATTACTGTAATGACTTCATTTTCTACACTGTGAAATTAATGTTTTATCTTATAAAACATAAGTACTGAAGGTGGAGACAATATAAGGAAAACAGGATACTAATTTTCTTTCCTTTTTGCCTTAGCAATTTCACAGTTCATTTATGAGCTTTTATCAAATAAATATTATTATATAATTGCGTGCCTTTACTTATTTAAACGTTAACATAGGGCTGGCCAAGTAGCCCAGTGGATTAAAGTGCCTGCTTAGGCAGACCCAGTGGCAGGGTTCAATTTCCGGCCTGTGGTACCAGCCCTACCCCTAGGGTACACTGAGCATGTGGTTGAGACTGGGCATGGTGGTGCGCACCTGTAATCCCAGCTCTTGGGAGGCTGAACACAAGCATCACCACAAGTGCAATCTACGTAGTGAGACCTTGTAGACCCTGTGGACCCTGTACTAAATTATATTAAATGAATAAATAAATAGTAACATAAGGAAGTGCCTTTCCTTCACTTTCTAGTCAAATGAAATGTGCCCAGTTATTTCACATATTCTGATGGCTTTAAGTTTCATTAACTAAGTGGTGTTTTCTTAATAAGAGTTAGGAAGATTTTATTGATGATACAAATAAACTTTAAAGAAAAGAGAAAATTGTTTTGATAATTGCATTGTGAATTAATTTTTTTTTTTTTACTTTAAAACTTCAGTGGATTCTTTGGCTAACAACGATATAATAGAATGTGCATGGCTTCGTACAACATGCCATTCTATAATTAATTTTACTTAGAACAAGCAAAATATCTGTTATATTTGATGTAACACTATAGCATACTAGGACAGAAGGAAGGGGTGATATAGAAAATGTTTATGTGAGAGATATGACCACCATGTAATTGTACAACTGATGAACTTGAAAAGCACCTTGTTATTTGTAATAGAAGTACATGCTTTTAGAATTAACTTGCCCTTCTCACTTATGCAAAAGGGAGAATAAATTCTCAAATTAATATTCTAAAACAAAATTATTATTTTAGTAAACCATTTCATACAAATGATAGCTACAAGATTTAATAAGCCAGACCTTCTAAATTCCAATACAATACGTGAAGCACTTTTAAGAATGTTTTTGCCTTATAACTATATCCTAGGACAGAATTTGAATTAAACTTATTTTGGCCTTCCTAACCTTCACTGCTAGAGATACACATACAGGGAATATTTGGGGGTACCATTCTAATAGTATAGTCTATACTGTATTTTGCTCTTTCAGAATCCCATTCTACTGCTGTATAAAAGTAGACAGTTTCCTTGTTCTCCCTCAATATTTTATTTGGCATTTCTATTTAAATGTTCATGATTGCAGGAAAGTTTCTAATCCAGACTTTTTCTAACTCAGATACATTTCTCCACATTTAATCCAAATAAAGTTATCTTGTTAACACACAGCAAAAGGAAAGCACAGCCGGGTATCTGGGGCAAGGAAAATCAAAAGAATCTGTACTCCAGAGGGAGATTTGCAAATCTGACAGATGAACTGCAGTCAGCCTCCTAGAGGTCTTACAGGGCGAGAGAGTTGTACATCGTTTGCTACTCATCTCAGTGTTCAAATTGCCAGAACACTTCGCATTCTTTTAGCCCTAAATTGAGATTCAAACAGTGTTTTTAGAGAACTAGACCATAGTTGATGTCAATATTTTTAAAGTAATTGTACTATAATAATTGTACTATAGTCAAGTGTTTTAAGTGGATAACCTCTTTCTATTTATCTCAAAACAATCACTGGGTCATTGAATTGAAAATAAGAGGAAGGCCAGGGGATAGCTAAGTGGCATAAGTGTCTGCCTGGCAAGCTCAAGGTCCTGCGTTCTAGGTAACATACCAATTTAAAAAAGGAAAGGCAAGAGAAAAAAAGAGGAATTCTCAAGTAGGTAGAGGGAGGGTAGAAGTAGATTTAGGTTTGAAATTGGATTTGAATTCAAAACTTACTTCTACAAATCCTACTCTACTCCCGTAAATAAATTCCATGTGCTCTTCACTATTAGCGGATTTTTATACTACAAGAAAGCTTCAAGTTTTGAAAAAACAAATACATATGAAAAGATCTGAAGTTTTCTTTTCTTCTTGTTTGCTTCACACGTGACAGAGATGATCGTGAATGAAGATGAATGTTTTCACTGTTTGAATGACTGCTTGCTTCACACCTCAAAATTATCAAAATAATACTTTGAAAATAACCTTCAGTGAGATGATATATGGGGAAGGGGCCTTAGGAAAATATCAGGGTATAAGTCAGCTCGTGGCATAGAGTGTGCCTGAGAGAACTTTTATCCTTAAAGACAGGTTGAGATCAGAATTCTCTTTCCACCACATGAATACATAAAAGAAGCATAAGCCCTAGACAGAAAAGAGGCATCTACCAGAGAGCTAATCATGCCACTTGAACTTGAACTTTTCAAAATTCATAACCATAAGAAATAAAAGTTTGCTATCTAAGGCCCTACTTTATGATTTTTTAAAATTTTATTGAGAAACAGGTAGCATTGAGACAGTTTCAAAACCAATTAATAGGACAGTTTCAGTAATTAATGCACTGCACATTGCTGTCTTCATAGTGGTTATTCATAATGTGAGATGCAGACATGATATCCCACCCAAAACAATTAGTACAAGTCTTTCTTCCCATTGAATTAAGAGAAAGTAACTGTATATCAATCGTAACTATTTTGTATACACAGAATTCCTTTGTATTCTCTTTTCTTCTTTAGTTTTGTCAGAGATCGGTATCCGTTGCCATTTCAACATTGTAGGTGCATGAATTCAGCAAAATAATCCAATACAGATATTTTTATAGCCATCAGATTTACCAAAACATCTGTGAATGAGACCATTCAGTTATCTACATATGGTTCTCTGCAGTCATTGAAATCAGGCTCAACATTATAGCATTGAGAAAAATTACTGATTTAAACTCACAAAGTAAGAATTAAACATGTCATATAGACTATCCTATTCTTTTTACTCATGCTACACAAAACTGAATACGTTCTCTAAACATAATTTTAAACATGACCTTTCATAACATTCTCTTAGAAATGATATCCAACTGTCTGTTCATATCTACAAACAGAAAAATGAAACCCCATTCACAATAAGAAATGAAATAAACAAAGGAAAATATTCTTAAACTGGCTTACTTATTGCTTTTAATAAACACTTTTAATATCAGTGGCTGTTATGGACTATTCCTTATGAATCATTACAAAAATTAGCAGTTTTATTCATGTGGGAATAAGAAAATTTATTAATATTCAGTTTGAAGGAGAAGGAAATTCATCTTTTGGTCTCTTAAAATTTTTGTGAGCATCTTCAATGGCAAAAGTTAAAAGAAAAGCATTGTTTTTATACACTTAGGCAACATCTTGGATTGAAAAACCTAAATAATTCATACAACATTTTGTATTCCATCACTGTTATAAAATGCCAGAGAGGAGCATCTTAAATTAACATTTATTTTGACTCATGGCTTACAGGTCTCAGTCCATGGCCACCAGCAATACAGTCTCCCAAGGCAAATCCCTATGCATAGGCCCTTCAATTTCTGTATGTTCCTCAATTCCCAGGAATGCCCCACATGAGAACCTCATCAATGGACTAATTTCCTGATGAAGTAAGAACCCTAATGCTCCAATCATATTCCAAAAGCCCATCAGCTGGCAAGCAAGCCTTTAGCACATGCCCTTTGGAGAATACTGTAGATTCAAACCATAACAGTATTACTCCCAGAATTGTAAGTATTCAGTGCAACAACCATACAACTATTTTGAAGTGATTGTACATGCCATTAGGTAAGATCTCTTCATTCATTTTAAAATGTTGAATCTTAGATTGTTTAGCCTTTCCATCAATTCTGCAGACACGTTGCCAAGTTCTCCACCACTGGGCAAATATATTTATGCCTGGTGAAATTTAGTTTAGAGTTCAAGCTCTCAGAATGGCAGTTTTCATGAGGAAAATTGGTTCGGAACTGGTAAGAAGAGTTCAACAATCTTTAATTCTATCAGGAATTTAATCTTGTAATGAAGCCTGAAAATTTCATTTTTGTTAATAGAAAGAGAACCAGCATGAAATGTAGAGAGCACAACATTTTCACTGGCAGCTAACAGAGCTGCTCTGAGTCATCACAGACTCAGCATATAAAATTGATTTAATTATTTTGAAGAGAAAGAGGACAGAAATGGACTGAACTAGCCGAGTCAGCCAAATTCAAACAAGCTCACAACACAAATTGGGTTACCAGTAGAAAGATAATATCCTGCAACACAGATGAGATCATGTCTTTGTGTCATTCTCAGGTGGCCTTACTTGTCGAATTGACTGTCTTCTTTTAAAGTATTTATCTGTTTTTGCGTATTTGCCTCGTTTCTGATTTCATGCCTTTGAAAAGTTTAATTATGCATGAATGAAAAACCAATGCACAAATTCAATAAGCAGCATGCTTATTATGTGACATCACACTTTAATTTCTATAGAAATGTATTTTATTTCTAAATCATCAGTCTATACAGTCTTCTGTCTCAGTAAAATGCTGCTTATGTAAATGCAAATAGGATCAACACATGTATTTTCTTTAGCATCTAAGTCTTTCTTTATGTTGTTGCTAAAGACATATATTTCATAATGAAAGGATCAATATGCCTCATATGGTTTGGGAAAATAACTCCACACTGTATTTGGCAGACTGGAAATTTTCTGCCATTTCTGCTACCAAAGAAATTAATTTGCATCACTCTTTCATGTACTCTGAGTGACTTTTTTATATTGACAAATTTATGAAATATAAATGAAAGGATTGCAGGAGGAAGTGACACTATCCTTCACAGATCTACAATTCTCCAATCTTAGTCTGGTTTATTAAATGTGTAAATAAACAAAATCTGTTTAAACTCATTAGGATGGACATTCATAAGTGAACACATATTATCTAAAACCATTGTCAGTATGAAAAATACCATAACTTAAATTCAAGATATATAGACACAATACATGCATGTGCATGTGAACATGTGTGTAAAAGGATATTAATTTAAGTGATTATGTACATAAATAATGAGAAAAAATATAGTTATTTCCAAAATAGTACATTAAGCAACCTTGAGATTATATCACCAAACCATCTATTTGAAGATCACATCTACTGAACTTATAAAGAAATGGAAAGAAAACATAAAAATTTAATGAGCATTCTTTTGTTACTTTGTACTTTACACTTGTTGATGTTTTTCTTGTATTTCTAATATCTTGCTTAGGAAAAGATGTTTTTAATGGTGAAATTAATGGAAACATTCCATAGCCAATCGGAGTTTATGTTTGTCACTTTAATTTCCTTTCCAATTTAGAATTATTTTTAGTGTGTTCCTGGTAATCTAGTATCATTTTCATTATTTTGGCAGCTGGTGAGGAAGATTGGTTATACAAATCCAATTTTTTATCCTGACAACTTCCTTCTTTGCTCTTACGTCTAGTAAGCATATTTTGCTTCATTTTAACAGATCATCTTACAGAAGGTCATTTGTTAGGTGATCATCGATTGTTGAAAAATATTAATTACTTCATGTTTGACAGTGAGAAAACAGCACTGCAGTTGACTGCAGAGTAAAAAGCAAAGCAGATTGCAGATATTGATACGTGAACAGAGAAATAAATTTCCAGTTAAAGACAGCAGTTGTGCTCATTTTTTCCTTTACGGGTTAAAAAGAAATGTATTTCTAGCAGCAGTGTTAAAGTTAAAAAAAAAGCATAGATTTTATGATGTTTCCTTTCAAAGTTAGAGAACAAATAATTTATGAAAGTACACTGCAATAACTTTCATTCCAGTGGAATTTTACTGCCCCCTACTGATACTGAAAAATGTTTCTCCTTAACAATATTTTATTTTTTAAAGTGATTTCTGTTGTGGTAATTATAGAAATAGCCCCAAAGCATTGCTTTATTCACCTGAGTTTTTAACACATGTTGTACAGAAGAGATTTTTAGTTGTATGTGTAGACGGATTCCTGGAAATGCTCTGAAGCTGACAAATAACTGTAAAACACAGTCTTCAAAGACGTATTTTGGATGGATAATTTCTGAACCATAAGTCTAAGTTACATTTTCTCTTTTGTTTCATTTGCAAGTTTCATTTTATTAAAGTAGCATGAAAAAAAGTTATTCACTCTAAGCTTTCATCACCTATATGTGAGTGGTGCATTTAATGAATGAAAACCAATCCTTGAGTCTTGCTTCCCTAACCCAAAAGCTGAAGCATTCTAGCCCCATCATTGGAAATCAGCCTCTTTACTTCAATGTGTTAATGACTCACCTTCCTCTTATGTATCTTTTTTCTTTCCAGTTACCATCATACATTGCTGTCCTACAATGGCAGCATCAAACTCCCTAACACACAGAGCATCACCTTCTTCACATCATGGCACTCAACATAACTTCATAAAAGATCTCTATAACAACCTCAGGGAACTTTCTGTAGACAATTGCTTTTTCATGCAACTATAATTAATTACTGATGTATTGCTTTTTTTTTTTTTTTTTTTTTTTGGTTTTTACGAGAAACCGCGGCGGTACTGAAGATCAAACTCATGACCTTGCACTTACCAGGCAGGCGCTTATGCTTTCTCTGTGGCCCTGGTGTATTGTATTTACTTATGCATACTTATGCACAGAAGTTTTAATATGAACAACAGGTGTATATGTTTTGGAAGTCAAAATAAAAGGGTGAATTTGAATAAGAAGGTATCTGTTGGAGAGCTGAGCTTGAATGAAAGGAACTGGGTAGTTGTCAGAACCTTTCCACTTAACTGCCAGTGGGAGTTGGAATGAGGCACTGTAGTTTGCAAGGCTTCCATTTCTTCACTTGCAAAATAACAATGTATTTCTAAAACAAACTTTCTGAACTACTTCTAATGAATGTAATATCATATGCTAGCTTATTTGATTATAGTATCTACTCATACATACAACAAGAAATATAAAATTTTTGGAGGGAAGTTCAATTACACAAATATTGCTTAATAGTGTGCAATCCCCCAAGAATAAAAAATATATCCTTTCTTTGAGTTGTACATTTTATCAGTTACTCTTCTCTCATTGATGGAACAGAAACCTGACACCCAAAATGAAGGAAGGAAAGATTTATTTGGATCACAGAAACTGGAGGTTTCTGTCCATACTCAGCTGGCTCCAAGACTGAGTGGCACATGGCAGAGGGCAGCTATTCATGGTGCAAGCAACGAGCAGAGAGCAAAGGGAGAGGCAGTAGCTCAGGCAGCTAGCCAGCCTCACTCCCCCCTCACATTATAACGCAAATTGCAATGCATCCCAGGGCAGGTGCAGCATCCACACCCACAATAACCAACCACACACTCCAGAAGCCGCCCATGACTGCATCAGGCTTGGAGAGTGGGAGAAACACTTATACACAAACCATAACACACATGTTATATGTAGTCAAACTTTATGGTGCTTTCCAAAAGCCTAGGCCAGTTCTGAATTTTAACATGCACCCAGTTATTCACCTTAGATCAGGTATTGATCTGACTCTGTAGATCTGAGGATATTCTTGACATATTATTTTTAAACAAGCTAAAGGGACCATATACAGAGTCCTAAGAGACAACAGTTTAAGTTAGACTGACTCTCTGTGAAGAACACACCTGTAGTACTTCTATGTAAGCCCCATGTTCTCCAACACACAACTGGAGCTACCTGTGAGAAGTTACATTTCAAGTAGAATCATCAATTTGATTCTTGTAGAATTATTTTGTTTATATATAAATTAAAATATAAAGACAGTGCCTTTTACTATCCATCTTTTGAATCACTAGTGACTATGTTCAATTTTAGTACAACTCTAACTCAAGCAAACCTTAAATATTGTGAATATTTCTGTATTTCAATGAATTATAATATACATTACATTACTATCTCTCTGATAATTTTTTATAAAAAATACAATGTTCACTGAGTTTTCGCTCTATAGTTGCAAAATACTCCAATTCACTTGCAAATTATTTCTAACAAAAGTCACTATTTTAATTTATTAAAAAACAGCATTTCTGTTCCATTTGAAATCTAGAAACAAAAAATTATTTTACATTCCCACTTAGCCAGCCATATTATCTGATTGTGCATCTTGCTGTTCCTAGTGAGCATATTTACAAAATATATTTCTAAATAGATGATTTCACTTCCTTTTAATGGCTTAGAAATAAATACAAGCTGAAGAAAAAGATGATTTTTGGAACACCTTTCAGACTGCTAGAATACAGTTTGCTGTGAGCAAATTGTGCGCACAGCCTCATCAGAAAGTGTTCTGTTGCATCCCTAACACTTCTTTCTGAGTTTATCAGGAAAGATCATAAAATTGAGTACTTCACCCTCCCCAAGTGCACAGACCTGGATCTAATACCATGTCCATAAATCATTGTCTTTGACCTTTGAAACCTCATTTCACTATACCTGAAGGAAAAATATGCCCACACTATTTCCTCAAGAAATCAAGAAAATCAAAGTCAATATCTTTTTGAACTCTCCTCAGAGGTATCAAGGAGAAGTAATCATCTTCTTACAAACCCTCCCACCATCCCCTTTTTAATGCTGACTACAGACTTGAGAAAAACTCCCACGTAATACCTAAAATGCCTCTCCTCATTCTGAATTTAATGGATAGTCTAACCTTCAAAAAGTGATCTTGATTAAATTGACAAAATATGCTCCTCTTCAGTTAAAAATAGTAGTAGTCAAAAGTAACTATAATATTAAGAAGTTTCTTCTAATGAAGAAAAAAGAGGCATTTTATTCTTCTTTTAATTCATTCAAATTACAGCTGCATGTCGAGCAGCAGCAGCACGTCAGCCTCTGTTCAAGTTCTGGAGATGGAGGAATAACAAGCCAGATCCAGCCCTGACCTGTGTGGAAATCTGGGCACACAGCCCAGCAGGGACCACGATCAGCCATACATTGAATATCAAATGTTCGGCACTTACCTTTCTGCTCATTCAATTCCCTGGGGAAAAGAAGTATTTCGCTTGTATTATTGTAATATTTATGAGTCATAGATCAAAGTGTGGGACCTTGTAAAGTAATCTCTCCCCACAGTATACGCTGCAGGTAATAGGAATCAAGGGGATAGATCTTTCACAAATGGGTTGAGAACAAAAAGATGAAGAAGGGATGAGAAGAAGAGAAAGGAAAGAAGCAACAGATTCAGATGAGTTCTGTATCAACTCATGATAAATGTAATCGTTGTGTACTACAAACATATTAACAAAAATTTTAAAACAATGTACAGATTCGAAACATTTAGAAAAGCAACAACTAAATGTCTGTAGAAGAGAACCTGCATGTAGAAAGCTTATATGTCAACAGGTGATGGTTTTTCCATGTTTGGTCTGTACATTCCCCTGTGTGTTAGAATGAATTGGGAACGTTAAGACAAGAATCAGTTTTATAAAATGCCTTACAAGAAATTATTGATAGCCCTAAATCAAAATGTGTGTATATTTCTATAGCTGTGTATTTTACAGGTGAGAATAGCTTTGTCACTGGAAATTTAATTTATTATTTTAATTATTATATTTAGTTTCTAATTATTGTCCTAATTATATGTGTATCCATTTTTTAAGTAGAATTCAGTTATGATATGTTCTAACATTGCTCCAGGTCTAAACTTCTACGTCTATCCATACACTAGCAGTAATGCTTATTCAAAGCTAAAAATCCCAACACTTTTGAAAGAAAGATCTTTCTGCACAAAGAAAGTAGAACAGAATAGTGCAAGGATAATGACATAGGAAGTTCAGTCTGCTTCCGATAGAGTAGGGAGCAATAGATTGTGGCAAACACACTAATATAACTAGCTCTTACTCTAGCTGCCGAGATATTTCATATATAGAAATCTTTCAGGACATCAATGTCAAGGTTTATGTAATATAAGTCTAATTAATGAGGCAAAGAGAATTTGATTAAACAACCTTGCCTGTTCCCTGCCATCTGCTGGATTCATGATCCAAAGCAGAGGAAGGGTTATTGATAAAATACACCACAAGGAAATGACTGAGGCAGTAAGAAACTTAATGTTTCAGCTTAAAGTGCAATTACAAATTATCTTTAGGTATTATTCTTGATTTAATATCTAAATGAGATTTTAACAAATTGTCAAGTGTTAA
Source organism: Octodon degus (assembly GCF_000260255.1). NCBI lineage: Eukaryota > Metazoa > Chordata > Mammalia > Rodentia > Octodontidae > Octodon > Octodon degus. The sequence continues at coordinate 4,103,388 of NW_004524778.1, forward strand.
AGAATATCATAATTTATGGAGTAATTTCTTCTTATTGAGGATTTTTTTAAGGTTGAATTTTCAAGGCAAACAAATTGTACCAGTATAGCAGGCTCTCTACTGTACAAACATTATATAATAGATAATTTTCATTTTTATAAAATTATTTATTCAAGAAAGTCTACCCAATTTTATGAGAAAATTTATTCTTTATCAATAAAATGTATCTTTCATAACTAACATATTAAAAGCATTAGAAAGATAGATACACAACTCTTATCACAATTACAAACACTGTTCAAATAAGTAGTGGCTCAGATTATAGAATTAATTTTCAGCTCAAATTGTGTTGAATTTCAGGTTTTATACTTCCTAGTATTTGAATGTTGATATGTTACTTAATCCACCTCAATCTTTCTAATTCCATGAAGGTAGAGATACATTTCACACAATGACTAGCATCAATCATTATTTTAAAATATTGTAGAATTGTTAGCTTAAACAAATGTCTAAAGGGTGTGAAATCATTGTTATAATTAAATACACTGCAATTTTCAGAGTTTATGTTAATTTGAAAGAAACATTAAGACCAGACAAATAGGGGATTAAAATGCCTGCTTAGGCAAACACAAGGGTGTGGAGTTCAATTCCTGGCCTGCCATGCCAGCTCCTCCCCGTGACACCTTGAGACAGCTATTGAGACTGGGTGTGGTACCGCAGTCCTGTAATCCCAGCAGTTGGGAGGCCATAAACAGGAGGATTACTATGTGTCTGATCTATGCAGTGATACCCTGTAGATCCTGTAGACCCTGTCCTGAAATGCAAAAAAGAAAAGAAAAGAAACATTATATAAAATCTTTGATGCTAGCATATTTAACCAGAGGGTATATTAGCTGAGTACTTCAAAGTCAGAAGCTCTTGGGCTTGGAATATATTTGCATTGGAAGTGTCTTAATTTGGTTTTTAAGAAATCATAACTCTCAAATTGATTTTATATTCTTTCCCAGATTGATAGATTTTAATGATTTTGAAACCTAAAGTTTTCTCTATAGAAGTTTTAACATTTCTTCATAAAAATATTTTCAATAAACAATAAATGCTGTTTTCAAGGATGCAAGTTTTTGAAGTTGTTCAAATAAACAATAAGAAAATCTGAAAAGTTTGTGTATACAGATGGATCAGGCCTCCTAATGGAAACAAACTAAGAAATGTTTGAAAATTTGAAAGGAATTTTGAAAATTGATCTTTTCCTGGATGATGACCTTTCCTAAGTGAATCTTTACATATTACAATCAAAATTTGTGCAACAATAAGGACTAGGAATTTCCTAACAACCATTTCTGTTGATTTTTTTTTTTTTTTTTTTTTTTGTATTTTAAGGAAGGATCTACAGGGTGTTAAAGGTCTCACTACTGTATTGGACTTGTAGTGATTGGCCTGTTCACAGCCTCCCAAGAGCTGGGATTATAGGCATGGGCCACTACACCCAGTCTCAATTGCTGTCTCAGCAGGCCCCAGGGGCGGGGCCTGCATGACAGGCCTGAGGATGGAATCCTCAACCCCTGTGCCTACTTGCAGGTGCTTTAATCCACTGAGCTATTTGGCCAGCCCCCCATTTATGTATTTTAACAAAATCCTAAAAAAATTATTACATTTACAAATCTCAAGAAAAATAGTGATGTTCAAAGCATTTGAATATCAATTAAGCTAAAGATAAAATTTGGGGGAATTCTAATTCTAATACAAGATTTTCAACCAGAATTTGCTATATGAATTCAGTTCTTTAATCATTGTTTTACATGGAATGTCAGAAATATTAGTGTGCAGAAAATGACTTAATTTCATTTTTCTCTCAAAGGAGTTGGTAAGGAGCTAAGCTAGATTATTAGTACCCAACAAATGTTGAAACTACTGTTACAGCCATGCCTACTTAAAAATTTCCAATTCTCTGGATACCTACTAAGTTTTCCTAATACTATGCCTCAAGAGGTTGTAATGGTCTTATAAAATTTCTTATGTTCTTTGGTTTAAGTTAATTTTCTTTCCAGAAATGTTATGGATGATACTGAATAAGAAGATAAATAAAGTCATCTTCATTTCCACCAAAGTATTATCTTTTAAAATGTTGAATATAAATAAAACACAAATAAATATATATATATATATATATATATATATATGACATGTTAGGCAAGACATTAAAAATGCAACACAATATTTTAAAAAATTATAGATATTCCAAAATGGTTGCTATATTGCACATTGCTGTCTTTGATTCAGGTGCTCAGATTACCAGATATTAGCACACAAAATTGATCAAAGTAAAATTTTAAGTATTAACTTCTACCTAAAAATTGGATAGAGTTTGACAGCATTTGCTGTATTGCATAGTGTTGTTTTAAAATTAGTTGTTCAGATTACCAGATCTATGCATATAAAATTGGGGAAAAAAAGAAAAAAAAATGTTATGAGAAAGGAAAAAAAAAGAAGACAAAAACTCAAGCATTAACTATTATGTTGTTTAGGGAAATTCTGTATCACTTTTAATTTTTTCTTTTTTGTTACTATATTGTACTCTATTGTTAAAAATAACAACAGAAAATGAAAAACAATAGAAATTAGTAGTATAATCATCTTAGCCATCCTGTGTTTATATATACATGATTTATTTCTTCATTTTTTTCTTGTTATCTTTTTCTCCTTTACACATCCCAATTGTTATTCCTTTTGAGAAGTTATTTCTCTTTTAGTATATTTATTGTTCCTTTCAGAATTTATTTACTCTTCCAAGATATTAAACTAAGATGACAATATGATGTTTACATGTGTAGGTCTGATTTACTTCACTTATGAGCATAGCCTCTAGTTGTATCCATTTACCTATAAAAGTCTCATTTATTTTTATTTTTTAATGTATTTGGTATAGGGTCTCACTAACACAGCTACAACTCATAGTGATCCCCTTGTTTTCAGCTTCCATAGCACTGTGATATTAGGCCTGTGTCACTACATCTGGTCTGGTGGCCAGCACCAGGTGTCCGGGAGCAGGGCCAGTGAGGCATGTGGTACCAGGGATCAAAACCCCAAGTTTATTTTTCTTTATATCTAAGTAATACTCCACTGTATAAAAACACTACATCTTTTTTATCATTTCTCAGCTCATTACCATTTGGACTGTTTCCAAGATCTAAATGTGACAAATGGTGCTGATATAAGTATGGTGTACATATATACCAGTGGCATGATGTTTTCAGTTTTTCTGGAAAAATAGACAGAAGGGGAATAACTAGTCAAATGAGATCTCTAATTCTAATATTTTGGGGAGTCTTCACACTGATCTCCATGGAGGTTGTAGAAGTTTATACTCCCACCAACAGTGGAGAAGGGTACCTTTTTCCCCAGTCTCTCCAGCGTTTGTTATTGGTTGATTTCCTGATGATAGCCATTCTTTCTGGGGTAAGATTGAATCTCAGTTTTAATTTGCATTCCTCAAATGACCACTGATGTTGAGCATATTTTCATGTATTTATTTGCCATTTGTACTTTTTCCTCTGAGAAGTACGTATTCATCTCAGATGCCCAGTTGTGATTAGCTCTTTGAGTTTTAGCAGCTTGAGTTTTTTAGTTCTTTATATCTTCTAGATACAAGTCTTTTGTCTAACTCAGTGTTGGTTAAGATTTTTTCCCAATTTTTGCATTTTTTTACACTGTTAATGATTTCTTTTGATGTGCAAAAAATTTTTAAAAAGCTGATATTTCAGTTGTTGTTTTGATGTATTTCCCTTGCAGTTTGGCTTTGGTTCATGATCTCTCTGCCTACCACTATGTCTTCAAGATTTCCACCTACTTTCTCTTCCAGTAGATTCAGTGTTTTTATTTTAATGTTTAGATCTTTAATTCATTTTGACTTTGGTTTAGTGTCTGGTGATAGGCCCAAATATAGTTTTAGTGTTTAGCATGTAGAAAGCCACTTTTTCCAGCACATCTGCTAAAGAGGATGATTTTCTTCAAACAAATGTGTTTGGTTCATTTGTCAAGGATAAGGTGGCTGAATATATTTTTTGTTGTGTCTCCATCTTCTAATCTGTTCCACTGACCCTCAGATCTTTTTTTTCTTGCTAGTACCATGCAGATTATAATAACTTTGTAGTATACTTTCAATTATAATTTCAAGACACCTCCTGCTTTGTCTTTGTTGTCTAGGATTGCCTTTTCTATTCTAACATCTTTGCTGGTTTCATACGAATTTTCAAAATGTTTTCTCTACATCTTTGAGTTTTGTTGATGACATTTTGATAAGAATTGCATAAAATCTATAACAGTTTTGGGAGGATAGCCATGTTCACAATGTTGATTCTTCCTACCCATGAACTTTTATCATGAAGCTGATGAATTTTATTGACAATGTTTTCTCTTTAGTTGACAGTTTTCTTTAGTTGATATATTGTCTCACTTGGATTTATTTGTGAATATTGAACACCTTTACATCCCTGAGATAAATTCCACTTGATTATTGTAAGTAATATTTTAAAGTGATGTTGGGTTTAGTTTTATTGAATTGTGCTAAGGAAATTTACACTTATGAGATGTGATCAAACTATATGGTGAATGTTTAAAGTTAATAAAAACAATTATTGTAAAAAAAATTCATTGCCAGTAAACTCTCCCAAAGTGCATCCTATTGTTTCAAACATACTAATCATATCATTCATGCCACCTCTGAAGTAGCTTTCAGCATCCCTTTTTGTAGAAATATAGATATGAGACAAAAGCCTAATGTCCCAAGAGAGCAGGGAACCATAGACAGAGCCCAAGGAGAGCTGGGCTGCTGTCTCTCACTTGTAAATTCCTGGCAAGCTGGGGTCCAAGGCTGCAGATAACAGCTTCTCCTGCAGGCACCCTGTTCTTTGATCCCTTGCTGGGATGTTATCGGCTATCACTTGTGTGGACCTAGTGTTAGGCAAATAGTGGAAGTCAATAAAGGTAGTAGGTTGTGTTCACTTAAGTAACTATGCACATTCCTTAGCCTGCTATTAGCCCTCAAGAAAAGTGAGATATTTCTGAGGTTCTGGGCTCACTTGGAGAGAGATTAATCTCAGTGAGACCTCTGAAGCTATAGTTGTCAGATCTTCTCCTCATTTCTTTCTGCACAACCCATAACATACAACACCTTTCATGTGTATTTGTATGAGTTGATAAAAAAAAAAATACATGAACCCTGCTGTTATGTGCTTTCCAAGCAAAAGGCAGCCACCTGAAAACATGAGGGTAAGGTCTGTCCTCATTCAATTTATTCACAGGTTCTGGTGCTGTGCCACTGTGGATCTTTGACCAAGTCCAGAAAATAAGGAAAAATAAATTGCTTGGATCTATTCAGAGATATGAAGAAGTTACAGCATACACCTAAAGACATTTAGGAAAAAGACCTTTCTTCCTTCCTTCCTTCCTTCCTTCCTTCCTTCCTTCCTTCCTTCCTTCCCTCCTTCCTTTCTTTTTTTTTTTTTTGTATTTTTATGGAAGGGTCTACAAGGTGTTCAGGGTCTCACTACTAGATTGCACGCATAGCGATTCACCTGTTTACAGCTTCTCAAAAGCTTGGATTATAGGCAAGCGCCATCATGCCCAGTCTCAATTGCAGGCTCAGCGCGCCCTGGGAGCAGGGCGGGCACGGCAGGCAGGCTGGGGATCCAACCCCTGGCCCCTGCTCCTGCTTGCAGGTACTTTAATCCGCTGAGCTATTTGGCCAGCCCAAGACCTTTCAATACTGCTTCAGAAAATGGGGAAAATAATGAGACACGTGTGTTAGAAGAAAATGGGAATGTTTTTTAGGGGGATTAAGGGCGATGTGTCTTTTGTGAAACATAGTATCTTAACTTGTGTGAAAGAGTTAGTACATAATTTGCTAGGGTGTTTTGTTTTAAATATTTATACCAAGACAAATCAAACAAGTTACATGAGTCAATACATAAAAATACAGCATAAAATGAGTTCATGTATGAATAAAACACGATTTTAAGCAAGTGGAGAGCATTACAGTAAGTTTTTCAGAATTACATTCTAACATTCTTCTCAGGTTTCCCTGTTATTGATTTCCCAGTTAAAGTTAAAAAGAAAATAAAATTTTCTTGTATTGTAATTAAATACTAGCATTATTTTAATTAGGATTGCATTGAATCTATAAAATCATTTTGGGAGTAAGGACATTTTCACAAAGGAGCAGTTAAGTCTTAATTTTTTTTTCACTTCTTAATTTCTTTTAGCCTTTTTCTCTTCCAATTTTTCAACCATATATCTGGTAATCTAAATAACAAATTTGAAGATAACACTGCGATACAACAAATTCTGTTGAATTCATGTATTTTGTTTAGTGACATTCTATATCATTTCTAATGTTTTATTATTATCATTATTTTGTGTTCTCTTTAAAAATACTAATATTATATTTTACCTATGACTCTTAATATAAAATGAATACTGAATATAGATTTATGTCTGGTCCCTCTATAGAACCAGAAAAGCAATTATTTGTAATATATCTATGGGTTCCTAATTATTTGTCACAGGACCCCAATCCTAAAAAGAAAGACAGCTATATTTTAACATTTGTTTTTAATTTTTAATATGGTTTTACAATATTAACATCTATAAAGTGTGGACATTAGATTTTTGTTAGTCATAAAATATTAATAATATTTACTCATGAATAAAAGAATTCCTGCAGCATTCTCTTGCATATTATCTTGATTGTTTTGAAACACACAGTATTTTGGAAAACTTTAGATTGGAGTAACCTTAATATCCTCCTGCTGCAACTCTCTCACTTTATATTGAAGAAATGTAGAATATAACCCTTCAAAATGTATCGCTTTAACATAAAAATAAATGTTAAACAAGCAAAGTGCAGAAAACACACTGACTCTCATTCTCTTTCTTTAAAAAAAAAAAGAGATGAAATTCCTGTATGTGAGGTGTTCTATCTGTAAGAAAGTTACATCATATTGTCCCAGATGGGGGATGAAGTATTGAGAAATGTATCTGATCACTGCGACCAGCAACCACTATTATTATTGCTGCACTTACATCAAAGAACACACAAAACCTTAGTTAACTGTAGGTTCCAAAGTTTATAATTATTACATTAAAAGACACAATGTCAATATTGCCTTTGAAAATACTCACCTCCCTCATTTCAAATGCACTTACCCTCTGGTTCTCACCATTTCTGAAGCACCTATAGAAGTCATCTTCCATGGCTTTACAAAGTGTGATCAATGAAAACAAGAGGATCACTATGAATGTGATCTGTGTAGTGAGATCTTATAGGCCCTACACTAAATACATACAAACAGAAAACAAAGTGTGACAAAACCATGATAAATGTTGCCCCTGAGTGCCATTTAATGGAAGCCAGCCTTGCAGAAACATTGTCATTTGTCTTCATATATCTTATTCATCTGATCTTTTGGCTCTTTACTTCCTCCACATTTTGCTGTATGTGTGCATGTGTGTCCTTATCTAGATTTTTTTTTCAATGTATTTAGTACAGGGTTTACTAGGTCTTACTACACAGATCAGACTCACAGTGCTCTTCCTGTTTTCAGCCTCCCAAGCACTTTTGATAGCAAAGTAATGTTGGTATAACCAAATGAATTTGAAAACAGTCCTTCTTGGATTTTTGGGAAAATGTAAAGATAATTCAAATGTCTTCTTTCTATATCTGATGCTGAGTTTCTTTGATGGGAGGTTTATTATTACTGATTCAATTTCATTGCCTTTTATTTATTTATCCATAATCCTATTTCTTCTTGATTAAGCTTTGGGTAATGTGAATATGTATAAGAATTTGAACATTACTTCTATGTAATCAAAATTTTTGTCATATAGCAGTTTATACCTGATTTTAGTCAAAAGACCAAGAAGTGATTTTATATACATAGATAGATAGATAGATAGATACTAACAAAATGGACAGAAAATGATGAACAGTAAGTATAAAAATGATATGATTAGGAAACACCATCCAAAGAGAATATAAAAGATATTATCAAAGAAAGGTATCAAAAGTCCATATCAATTATATAACATAGATATTCCAACATTACTTGAGAAATAAACTTATTAGGGTTAAGATGAAAACAGAACATAGAATAAATGTACATTTATCAAATAAACTAAATGAGCTTAAAGATATTTTCACAATCCTAATTCTTTTTTTTTTTTTTTTTTTTTGTAGAACTTGAGATTGAACTCAGGCCCTAGTGCTTGCCAGGCAAGCGCTTATACTACTGAGCCATATCACCAGCCCTATAATCCTAATTCTTTTGTTGAGATGTAATAGGTAAATATTTTATGATTCATTTAAAGAAAATACATTAAAATCTTAAACCTTTTAAGACAACATTAGAAAAGGGAATCATTTTCAATTCATCCTTTGACTCCAGCACAAAATGAGCAGAAAATTATAGCTCAGTATCACCAAGAATAACAAATGAAAAATTCTTTATGATATATTAACAATTTTAACTCAATATATTAGAAAATATAACAATGTAACCATTAATTTACATTTATCTTAGATAAGCAGATTTGATCCAATATTTGAAAACAGAGAAACACAACTTTTGATTTTGATAGATTTTGATTTAAATAGAAAAAGTCATGTGTGCATTTCAAAATAGCATAAAATGCCAAAAATATTAATTATTATAGTAATTATAAAAATCTTAGCAAACTATACAGTGTTGCTAAACACAAGTATTTCTTTAATTTTTAAAATAAAATATTAGTTTAAAATATTCAAATTAAAACTATTAGTTTTTCAAATTAAAACTAATTTTCCATATTGGCAGACTGACAATAAATGTAGATCATACAATTAATATATTAGAATTATCATGTTTTATAAAATATATTAAACAAAACTGGTCAGCAGCGTTATGAAAAAATTAGGAAAAGAACAGAATTTCTTCAGCTTAGTGTTAACACTTTATTTAATTATGAAATGCTAACATGTATCCTAACCCAAATGAAGAAAAAATCAAAATATTGGCTCTGATTAATTGTGCTAAGTTTTATACTGGAGTTCTAACCAGTACAATAGCAATAAATGGATGAAGAATCCCGTTTTTAACATCTAAAATTATTAAATATTCATTTTATAAAATTTAGAGAGGATAATATACACAAGCTAATATTCCAGCATGCCTCTCTTGTTGACAATTATTACTGCATATAAAAAATTACTTAGAAAAAACGGACCATAAAGAAGCAAAATAAGGTTTAAGTAGAAGAAAATACTGACTTAATATAATTTTTAAAGACTCTACATAAAGTGCAATGATCAAGAAGCGATGGCAGTTGAGAATTCACTCGAGGACAGTAATGGATTGATGGGAAAAAGAGAAAGAGAATCTAGAAGTAGACCCACGCATTCGTCAGACTTCAGCAAAGGATTTAAAGCAATTCACTCCATAAAAGCCTTCTCTATAAGTGGTACTGAATCCATCTTTATAAAGGATACTAATCTATTGAATCCACAAATAGGAAATGAAATAAGTGGCAACATTTGTCTCTATATTATAGGTTGAAAAATGGTCTTTCCTTCGAAATTCATGTATAACTGAATTCCCTTAATGGTGGTATTAAAGGCAGGCCTTTTGGGAAGTGATTAAGTGGTAAGAGGTTTGTTCTCATACTGGGCAGATTGGTGCCATATCAAGTGATAAAAGAAATCAGCTGGGGCACTTTTGTCCTTCTACATCCTGCCTTGTAAGAGAGCAGCACTTGCTCTCTTGGGCAGATCCAGCAACAGGTTACTAATTAGAAGCAGAGGAGACTGTCTTCACTAAACACCAAACCTCTCGATGCCTTAATTTTGGACTTTTCTACCTTCAAATCTCTATGAAAAGTAAATTTCTATTATTTATAATTTCCCAGTTTGGACATTTTGTTATAGAATTACAAATAGACTGGTACACTCACACACTGATTTAAAAAAAAAATTCTGTACAGATGGAATACAGGCCTACATTTAAAATATATGTGAAGATTGTGGAAGAAGAAATGAATAATATCTGGAGGAAGAAAAGGTTTTATTTGAAGGACTTTCTAAAGTACCACATATTAAGAAAACTTGCTGAAAAAATTGTCTTTAAATTGAAAAATCATGGTTACTAGAACATATTATTAATAAAATAAAAAGAATAATCACTATTTGTAATTCTTACATTTAATATGGAACAGGCAGCCACAAAATGTAGCACCTCCTGCAAATGCAAAATAAAAAAACATAAAATATTTGATAAAAATAGGATGCATACACAAAAATATTAATAGTGATTATTATCACAAAATAATTGGTTCATAGAACAGAAATTAAAATCATAATAAGAACAGATATGAGCTATGAACAACATCAATAGCTAAGGATTAGGAATTGTAACTTTCATACACTTTACGAAGGAGGGAAGAGAAAGAATGTTAACAATGATTTGTGCATGACAGCTCCTCATGAAGTTTAATATTCTTCAAAAATTCTTTTGAAGAAAGCTTACTCACTCTTTGGTATTTACCTAAAATAAATGAAAATATATTTCCAAAGAAAAATGCAAATGGAATGTTATCTTTTATTTGTAATATGATACCACTAAACAGGAAACAAATATTCATCAAGAGAACAGAAAACAGTACTATATCCTTAAAATAAATAGTACAGCTCATAGGAAACAAAAATGAAAAAATGTATTTCCAAAAGAAGGAAGTGTTGCATGCTTCTTATTTCATGGCCAAAGCAAGTGAAGTACAGCATACAGTAAAAGAATACAGAGGACTGATTTTTAAAAGTGATTTTAGGTGACTTGAATATAGCAGCGGAATTAATGGAGATACATACGTATTCTAACCATAAAAACTGAATAGTTGTATATGGAATTTTATATCATATGTGAGAAATACATTTATGTAACTTGCATATATTATGCATATACTAGTAATCAGTGTGTATACCATAGCTGATGCTTCACTATATAATGCTTATCTAAGAAATGTGCACATATATGTTCAATGTTCGCTAAGATATATTCTAGACTGTGCAGCTGCTCTTCATGTCCTCATCAGAGTCTGGATGCGCAGCCTGCGGGTGCTACTGCAGCACCTTGGAAAGCTGAACTTTCAACCTCCCTGGCAGCTGGATGATACTTGCTCACGCTTTTCTCCATAAATTCATACACTTCTTTGACTTTCTCTTGTGTAACAAATGAATACCAACTTAGCTACTGAAATAACTTCCAACTATTTAATTTTATTAGTTTCTATATGTTACTTTGAGGCAGGGTCTTGCTATGCAGATTAGGCTGGCCTTGCACTCACTTGTAGCCTAAGCTGATCTCCGCCTTGAAATGATCCCCCTGCTTCAGCGTCCTAACTGTTGGGATTATAGCATGTGCCACCACATCTGGCCTACAATTTTTTAAAAAATATTGCTGCATTAATGGCTGGCCAAGTAGCTCAGCAGATTAAAGTGCCTGCGAGCAGACGCAAGGGACTGGGGTTCAATTCTCGGGCCTGCCATGCTGACCCCACCCCTGGGGCTCACTGAGACTGCAATTGAGACTGGGTGTCATGGTACACTCCTGTAATCCCAGCTTTTAGGAGGCTGTAAACAGAAGAATCACTATGAGTCTGATTTAGTAGTGAGACCCTGAACACCCTGTTGACTCTTCTCTAAAATACAGAAAAAAATTAATATTGCTGCATTATTTGATGATAAGTTACAAAATATTTTTGGACTATGCTTTATTTAATAATTTAAATTTATTTGAGCGACATTAATTCCAATCAGAACTGCTAATTAAACTGTAAAAATATGGATAATTTCTGGATAAGAAAAGGGATTTAAGTAGGACTTCAGAGATTTCACACAAATGAGCCCGAAGGGTGAAAGTGTGCAGCTCTTGATTTTGTTCCATTCACGATACAGAAATATTTCACTACCCTGATGCTCACCTACCAGAAAGGAAAGTAATTCAAGGCTGAAAACACAGAATGCATGTTGAGGATGCGGGGGGAGAACAAAAATAATTACAGGATGCAATAACGATTCATTTCCAGGTTCAACCAAGAAAAAAATTGTAAAATGAATGAAATGTAAGAAATTTTGACAGAATAATAAATAATTAAGAATGGGCTTATCTTGCCTCCTGCACACAGTTTTTGTGTTTGTTTGTGTTCTTGTTTTGTTTTAATAAAATCATGAACAGTGGATATAAAAGAGAATTGTGTGCAGCAAAAAAGAAAAAGAGACAGTCAACAGAAAGGTTACTCCCAATGGAACAGCGTAAGAAAAGAAATTTTGGAAGCAGTGGCAGTGTGAATGCTTCAAAATATTCTGCAATTTTGCTTTTGCATTCTCTGCTTCCCTCTTCCACTGCTGCCCTTTATACCTGTCACAGCAATGTCTTTATCAGCTTTTGTTTTCCTTATTCGAAACAAAAGAATTAGAAATGATTATGTGAATAAAAATAATGTCAGTCTTTTGAACAAGGATGATGTCATTTTCCATTGTGGAAGAGAGTGCAATTTCTTTGAAGGCAGAGAAGTGGGAGAATAAGACTTAATTGAAATGTAAAAAGACAATATAGAAATAATATAGTTTCTGTTCAAAATGCACTGAGTGTAAGTTTTTCCTTTCCCCCTCTCATTTTTGCAAATCAAGAGCACCATATTAAAGAAACCACTTCTATTCTTGCCAAAATGGCATGAATAGCAAGCAAAGCAGAAGTTGCTTTTAAAATGTAATGTGGTATACTGTGAAATATTAAAAATGTAAAACCAGACAAATATTCTAAACCAATCTTTATGTACGTACCGTTAATATTTTGAATTTTCTTCTCCATTTTAACACAAAATTCAAAACTTTGAGATTCAGAACTTTGTATAAACTACAAAGTTCTCAAGTCCAGGTTCACATTTCATTGACTCTGACAGCTCATTAAAAGTGTGACTGTCTTTTAATTTACAACTTTAGGAATAATATGATTGCTTTACAATATGCATTTTTTAAAGAAAATGCATAATGATAATAAAAAAATTAGAAGTGATACAGAATTTCACTAAACAAAATAATAGAAATTGGACGTTTGTTGTATTACGTAGAGTTGTCTTCAAAGTAGTTGTTTAGATTGCCAAATATATACATGCAAAATAGGAAAATGGAAGGTATAAGAAATTCAGAAGAGATGGGCCAGGGAGATAGCTTGGTGACCTAAGTGTCTGCCTAGCAAGCACAAGGTCTTGAGGTCACTTCCTGGTACTAGGAGAAAAAAAAAAAAAAAGAAATTAAGAAGAGAAAAAGAAAAAATAGGCATTAATTGCTCCTTTCCATAGACAAGCATTAATCAGAAGTAAGGAACGAGGTAAATAAGCACATTCTCTAGTCTCTGGCCAGTTCAGACACATCTGAGCCACAGATTACATAAAAGTAAGGATTGCAAGCACGATGTGGAGGCCTAAATGACATGGAGGCCACACATTGTCTAATAAGTGACTGTGGCATGACGAGCAAGACAGGTGACATCCCTGTGCAGGAATCTTAACATCTCATACATCGGTAAAACAGTAAATAAGTGACAAAAATGATTTAAATGAAATGGTACCATTTATGCATGAAATCAAGGTTCGTTTCTGGAGTGTGATCTGGCAAGCGACACATTTAGCCAGGTGTTTGTGGAAGGCCTCAATGAAGAGGTGCAATTTTAAAGTTCTTAATCAGTTAGGAGCCTAGGATCTGGGGAGATTCACTGGTAGATGGAGCATCATATACAAAAGCTGTCAAACCTATTTTTTTTAAATGTATTTCGTACTGGGTCTTGCTACACAGCTTGGACTCATAGTGATCCTCCTGTTTCCTGCCTCTCCAGGGCTGGGATTATAGGCATGTGCCACCACAACAGGTCTCAGTGGCCAGCTCACCATGCCTGGGGACAAAGCCAGTGTGGCCTGTGGTGCCAGGCATCCTGTGGTCCCTGTGCTTGCTTAAGCAGGCTCTTAGTCCAACAAGCTATCTCACTGGCCCAAAGCTAGATGTTTCGGAATGCTGTGCTGGTCAGTAATATGTAAGTAACGGAGAAAGTGGAAGGATGTGGTGTGATAGCAATGGGAAAGGAGGCGTGTTACAAATCATACAGATAGTTTGTTTATTCCTTCAAGTCTGCTCTTCGCCCTCCCTATGCTTGTTGGGAACCAGACTATGTGACAGCTTCTGGGGGGCCTGAATATGTGAGTAAAGCCCCTACAGTCCCAAGGTTGGTGTGACCATACTTAAAGAACAGAGAGCTATAGAGAAGGGCAAAATGACAAGAAAGGAAAGGTATCAGCAAACTTCCAGACGCTGTGGTCTGAGTGCTGTGCCGTGCTTATCTCAAAGTCCTGGCACAGGGAGTAGTAGTAGTTTTCAAAGGCCAAGCCTTAGGGAGTTGGTTAGGTCATGATGGTAGAACTCTTAGGAGACAAAAGCGAGCTTTCACCTCTTCTACTGTGTAGAAAGACAGCAAGGGGACCAGTCATGGTGGTACCTGCCTATAATCCCAGCACTCCAGAGACTAAGGCAGAAAGATTGTCAGGAGTTCAAGGCCAGGCTGAACTACACAGCAAGACTGTCAAAAAAATCAAAGAAGGTAGTGAGAAAATTTTTCATGTGAACCAGGAAGTGGACATGCATATCACAGTGACTGGGAGTTCCTTACTCTTGAACATGACAGAGGCAGAAATCTAAGAAATCAATTTTGGTTATATATAGGCCATCCTTCTTTCATTCTTTGTTAACGCAGCCTAAGTAGACTAAGATATTCAGGAAGTCACTCTGGAGTAGCCATTTGCCTCTATAGATAACTGCAAATGTTAGGAGTTAGTGTCCATAGCACTACATTTTGTGGATTCTTATGACGTCCCCAACTTAAAATCAAAGTTTGGTGATTTCAGATATTTCCTGTCCTGTACAATTGTACTACAGGACTACTGATTCACCAAAATTTTACACCTATAGCAATAATGCTGTTATTTGCTTATGTTTAACTTGCCAAATTTAGATGTCATTCCCTGCTGGGATCCTACTAGACTTGAACATAAATAAATAAGATTTGATTTTCACTATAAAATTCACAGTACAGTCCAATTGTCTGACATCATTTACTATTATAAAGCTAAATCATTTCTTAGTTGCACTGTGTGAAATAAGCCTCTTCTATCTTGTTCTTTTAATCAGTAGCCAACACAGTTCAGGTCACAGAGTGTATTTGTGGCCTTAAAAATCAGACATTTGAGGTCTTCCGGATAAGTGCTCTGGATCACTTCTTTAAATTCCTGACTTGAAAAGGCAGCATAATTTTTCAGGAATTTCATTAGCATTGAGTGACAGAATGTAGATAATTTTAAAGAAAACCTTACACACAATAATGCAAGATAATACTGAGAAAACATTGGGAAAATAATTTTTCTCTCATAAACATGCCCTTGAAAAGCTCTGAACAAAAATAAAGGTATTGTTTCTTGGGAAAACTTTAAGACACTTGTAGATTAAACTTACAAAATGCTTCTATTTGCTGCAGCTACCTATAATATTGCATGCTATGAAATGGAGTTTTTCTAAAGAAAACAAAATATTAAGTTACTTAATTCCAATTAGCAAAGTATATGCTGCTCATTGAGAAAAGAATTGGAATTACTTGAGATCTGAGCTCATGATGCTCAGCTGCTTCTGGGATACCTGAATCCTAGCCACTTAGGTAGAAAGTTATATAAATAGGAAGACAATCTCAGTCTAGGCTTTGTCGAACACAGATAAAATTCTTGTGCTGTGTTTTAGAGCTCTTGCGATTCTTCCTTATAAAGCTCCATTCAAGATCATTCTCTTTCTATTTACACAGCCAAACTAGAGCAACAGAAGCAGAAGTTCCAGGGAAAGCACATAGTGCTGATCAGCATAAATCCCTGGAACCAGATTAGCAGATAGTCTAGATCAAATTCTTCCTTGTCTTTTAACACCAAATTTGTATTTACTTTACTCATTTTGTTGATCATTAGACACAATTTGCACGGAAAGTTTTGTAACTTTTATTTTGAATTAATATGTGTATAAAGAGCAACAATACTTCTAGATACACATTTTGCTAATTATCAAATTAAAGTTTTTAGTCCTGGCCTTAAGAAATATGCAGGTGATACCTATATATTGCTAAGAGAAAGTTAACGAGTTTATATGAAAATTGTGTCACACAGCCTTTTCTCCAAGTCCAAATATCAAAGGCATGCTATTTTTTACTTACTTGATAGTACTATTGTTTTTCATAAACTAAGAGCTTTCATGCTGAGTTTATGATAAGTCATTTCTTTGCTTTTGGAGATGATAGGTATTGTAGCATAAGTAACTTTGAGGCAGGTTAATAAATTCTAAGAAAGCTTGTGTTTTGGGGGTTCCAGGGGCATCTGGCCCTAAATATGTCGGTGAATCACATAATTTACTTTGATTTATACTAAATCCCAATGGAGGTAAGGAAAATAAATAAGTAATTGCATCAACAACAAAACATTAACAAAATAGGTTCTTTGTGCTTCTAACTAGCATTATCTGGTGTTTCTCTGTTTATAACTCTTACCTCTTAGGACTAACAAGTAATCAAATAGCCCTCAAGTTTAGAATTTATTTACTCTTCTTCAGATACTGGTTTCTTACTTTACTTAGTGAATACATTTGTGGTATGCCTATTAAATTCCAGGATGATAGGAAGTTCTGTGGACATACAAATTTATAGCACAAAGCCAGGATTTTCAATTTGAAGGTTAACACTCTATGAGCTATCATCAGAATAAAGCAACATAACTATCAATTGATCCTTTTCAGGTGCAATAGAGTTTTAATTATTCTTAGTTCAACATTGAATTGAGATTCCCAGTACAAAAATAAATGAGGGCATCACTGAAATATGATAAATATTTTAGTAGAGCGCTTTTACTTAAACTAGCATTTAACATTTTTTACTATTATTGTTTTATATCTAGGATAATAGCATGAATAAAAACATAAATAATTGAGGATTTCATGTTATAAGTTTGAATCTATTGTAAAATTAGACTTACCTACAGATTGGCAATACCACAGAGGTAACATCATGTCTACAAAAGAAATTTGTGAAAGCTATTTTATCAGAGCAAAGATGACAGTGGCGCTGATATACTACTATATACTTCGCTTTCAACTTACGAGCTTCTGCCAAGTACCACTCATCTAAAATGAATTAAGTCTCTTTTAATCTCTCTGTCTCTCTGTCTCTGTCTCTCTCTGTCTCTCTGTCTCTGTCTCTCTCTCTCTCTCTCTCTCTCTCTCTCTCTCTCCTTCCCCCCTCATCTTTTTTCTTTTGGTTCACTATACCCTAGATTCTATATCCTACATTATATGCTTAATTTTTGAACATTTAAATCATTTTCTTTTAAACACCACTAATATTTATGATTAAGTTTTAGTAATTGACATAGAGATTCACTTTCTAAATAGAATACTTAAATGATCTCAAAGTTTTGATAGTAAAAAGAAAAAACAAGCAAACAAACCAAAACTACCCTTGTAAAATACTGGGTATGTCCTTTTTAGCTCTGAGGATTCATGTAATACTTCCTGATATTCATTTTTTATGAAATTTTGTGTATGTGTGTTTCTTTTTCATAATTTTTCATAAATTTTTTTCATAATTTTATTGAGAAACAAATAGCAATGAGACAGTTTCAAACCAAATTGGTAGGACAGTTTCAATGGAATTATTTTTGACTAGAGTGATTTTACTTTAATCTGTCTAGATTCAGATTCTCTTATCTTTTCCTATGCTTTTTGATAAAGTAGTCTGAGTTTAGGAAGACAGGGCAATTCCTTTTCAGTGTAAATTAATTATTTTCTAATCAAAACAAAGAGAATGTTGTGAGCTGTCATTAGAATTGATCTTAACCAAATTTAGGGACTATTGTAAGCCAAAGAAGTTTCTGAAAAGAGTTATACTCTTCCTCCTCCACAATACACCAAAAAGTAGGATCCTGGAGGAATAAACATGACCACCCACTTGTTTGGCTATCTCAACTCACAACTAAGGCAGGGCACTGAAGTCTAAATTCTGTTGCCTACTCTCCCTAAAGGTCTAGCCTCACTATCAAATCTAAATATCCTGTAAGCTACAGTATTGCTTTCTTATCTATAATTACTGCTTCCTATATTCTTAAGATAATAAGAAATATTGACTCACAGAAAAGAAAATCAAAATTTTATTTTAAAATACTAGTTGTGAAAATGTACAATTTTCTAAATTTTAATAAAACAGCTTTTGAGTTCCCTACCTTGTAATTACAATTCAAGAGCTTTAAAATGTTGAAGAATTTAAACTCATTTTAAAAAGATAATAATGCTCCTGAACAAAAGCTTGATTTTCATGTTTTTCTTCACTACAGAGAAGAAATAATATTGCCAGTTACTCCACTAATCTTTCTTTATAATACAAATCTGTGACAACTGTTAGCGAATAGCAAAATGCTAAAAATAATTAAAGTATACAGCAAAGATGATCCTTCTAATGGAAGCACTTTACTGTTAGGTTAAATGTATAGTTCTAAAAAGTTAGGGCTTTGACAAACTCACTACTAACTTGTTTCAATGACAAATAGCAATAGTGTAAGACATCATTTGAAAGAAACTTATTTTGCTGACACAGCTGGATTTTTTTTTTTTTTTTTTTTTTTTTTTTTTTTTTTTTTGTCATTGTGAGTTGGCAGAGGAAAATAAGTAGCTTCTAATGAATTCACCATGTCAGATTTTTGAGCTTTGAGCATGTCCCAATTTCTTCCCTGTCTTTTCTTCAGAGGCAGGACTGGAAGTTTCCGATGTCTCCATTGTCTTCTCACTGCCATATGCATGTCTTCATATGTGAAATTATGACCCTTTTCATCTGTAGCTGGACTTGTACTTGCATTCTCAAAGCTTCTCTTGTAACGTGTTTTGGCCAATATAGTGCAGGGTTATCACGGTGTGGAACAATGAGCCCATGACTCACAGGCATTGATGTCGCCTGTCTCTGGGAAACCGGACTCTTTTCCTTGAGTACCACCATGATGGGTGAATTGCCGTCAAGAGTTACTGTTACCATGCTAGGACAGCTGTCCTACAGTGACGCATCTCCTCAACACATTATTTTTAGTAAACTGCAACTTCCAATCTCAGAACTCTTATAATAAGAAAGAATAAAATGACCATTGTTTTAATTCTCTAAGATACATATTTGTTTCTACAGGAGTAATAAAACTTAAATTTTGTAGGATTGGGCTGGCAAGATAGTTCAGAGAATTAAGCACCTGCTTAAGCAAGCACAGGGATTGGAGTTCAATCTCCAGTACCAGGTCCTGAAAGAGCCCTGCCCCCAAAACGCGAAAATGGCTACTGGGACTGGGTCAGGTGGCACAGGCCTATAATTCTGGCTCTGGGGAGACTGAAAACAGGAGGATCACTATGAGACTGAGCAGCATAGTGAAAGCTCTACCAAAAAATAAATAAAATAAACATAAAAAATTGTACAATTACTCTCACAGTTTCAGTTAATAAATATTTGTTAAAATTCATCATGTGCCTAGAACTCTGCAAGGGTATGTTAAAGAAAATAGTGGTAGAAGAATGAGCGGGACTGTAATGCCAAGTAACATTCTTTGAAGACAATATAAACACTGCAGGTGTTTCCTTTAATATTTCTGTGGAATTCAAATTTTCCTGATTCAAGAAATTCCCTTCTGGTGTTGTACTTTCATTTTTACTTGATTGTAAGTATTATTTAATTTCTTCTTTAATTTCATCTGTGACCCATCAATTTTTCAGGAGGTGTTATTCAATTTCCCATGGGTTTATGGAGTTTTTGTGACTTCTTTTGTTAATAATTTTGTTTCATTGCACTATGGTCAAATAATATGTGTGGAATAATTTCAATTTCTTTGCTAGAATACATAAACTATTTTAAAAGATCAGACCCCTAAAATTCAAAGATCCCTCAAAAATGGACACATGTAATGAATACCCTCTTCTCAGATAAAGAAATATAAATGACAATTAAACACATGAAAAAATGTTCAACATCATTGATTATTAGAAAAAATATATGAAACCAACAAAGCTTCATCACACTGTAGAAAGAGTGGCTATCACCAAGAAGCCAACCAATGATAAATGCTGGAGATACCATGGGAAAATGAAACACTTCTCATCTACGCCTGGGAGTGTACACTGGTACAACCACAATGGAAATCAGTGTGGAGACTCTTCAGAAAACTAGAAATACAGGTCCCATTGAGCCCAGCTATTCCATTCTGGGTATTTTTCCAGAAAAATTGAAAGCATCACACCGCAGCATTATATGTGCATCCATGTTTATAGCAACACAATTTGTCATAGCAAAATCTTGGAAATAACTCAAATGCAAAAACAGGAATGGATAAAAAGATGTATTTTTATACAATGGAGTATTACTTAGCTATAAAAATCAGACTTCCATGTGTAAACATTGTATTGTCTTCCTAGTGTAAGAACCTAAAGGAGGCAATAAGTATGAAAGGGAAAGAAATTGTTCAAAGGGTAGGAACAACATGGATGAGGGAAAGGGAAAAAGAAAGAAGGAAGGGAAAAAAATATATATGGTCTTGGAAAATTGTACTGCTGATTTCCACTGGTCCATTTAAAGGAGCATTTAATGCTTAAATGTTTATTGTCTCTTTTTAGAAAAGAAAAGAAAAAAGAAAGGGAAAGGAAAAGAAGAGAAAAGAAAAGCTAAGAATTTTCCTTCTTTGTTGTTCTGGAAATACAGCTACGATGTCCTGTTTTCTAAAGATCTTTATAAATAAGCTCATCAGTCATCAGTTGAGCTGATCTGGGAACTGTGACAAAGAATTACATTGGAATAAAACTCTATGAATGCAATGATTGTGGGAAAAATTTCAGTTGGAATTCTTATCTGACTGGACAGAAGAGAATTTACACAGGATCATATGCTAAGGTGAGTAATGGGTGTGGGTACTTCTTCAGCTGGAGCCCCCATCTCATTGGACATCACAGAACTACTACTTGGGAGAAACCATTTAAATGTAGGACATATGGGAAGCAGTTCAGCAGGAGTTTCCATCTCATTGCTTACATGAGAATGCACTCAAATGAGAAAAACTTTAAATGTGATTAATGTTAAAAGGCTTATTAGGGTGTGTTGGCTTTTGGTACTGCTGATTTCCACCGGTCCATTTAAAGGAGCATTTAATGCTTAAATGTTTATTGTCTCATTTTTAGAAAAGAAAAGAAAAAATAAAGTGAATGTAAAAGAAGAGAAAACATGAAACTACTCATTCTAGAGCAAAACACTATAAGTGTATTTAAAGTGAAAAATTCTCAGCAGGAGGTACCAACTCATTGCAATCCAAAAACTCACAAGAGAGAGAGATACTTTAACTGTGAGCAATGTAGGAAAGCATTCTGGTAGCATTCATCCCTCACTGAACATGAAATTATTCTATAATTAAACCTTATTAGTGCAATAAATGTAAAAAAAAACTTGTAGGTTGATGGCATCGAACAACTCATACTACACAGAGAAACCCTGTGGATGCAATCAATGTGGGAAATCCTTCAGGCAGAGATGTGACCTAGTTAGTCATTGGAGAATCCACACTGATTAGAAAGCCCATAAATGTAATCAGTGTGAAAAATTCTCTAACTGTAACTGTTACTTTATTGCACAGTGGAGAATGCATACCATGGAGAAACCATATAGGAGAAATGAATGTGGGAAATCTTTTAACTAGAGATTTTCCCTTATTGTTCACTTGAGAGATTGTATTAGATAAAAACTACAAATGCAATCATTGTGAGAAGTCTTTCTGTAAGAACTCTCCCTTATCATTCATTGGAGTGCACAGTAGAAAGAAGTACTTCAAATACAGTGGCTGTAGAGGAGCCTTCAGTGGTCCCTGGGCCCTGCTTGGGTATTGAGAGGCATCACAGTGAGGAGAAACTGCCCTTGAACTGATCAGAGAATTTTATTTTATTGTACATTGAATAACACATTGAAGATACAATATAAATATAGGCAAGCAGAAAAGTTTTAAATTAAAAGACTTTTCTGTGTATGAGTCAATACAAAATTTATGAATGAATCTAAAATATAAAATCATCAAAGAATTTTTTAATCCCTATTCGACATCAAATGGAGAAGAAAACTAAACTCCTATGGCCTCTAGGATTCCTTGCTTAAGGAACATGACTCTGTGGAAGGAGGCAACTTCCAGCACATGCTTTTACAGATGTTGTAGGTTGATCACTGTGCATCACTAAGGGGAAAAAAAAAAATTTTAATCAAGCTAGAGTACTAAATGGAGACATTTATATTTTTTGCATAATTTCAGAAATAAAGATAGATTTTGCTATTATAAAAGGAAGGCCTAAGTGCTAAAATAAAGAATACAAAATTTGAATTTAAGAAAGAAAATACTATAGTATTTTACAGGGCATTTACTTTTAAGATTACCCTCCTTATATATATTTTAATGGTGGAAAGGTTATCTGTAGAACTCTGGGGCTGATGTTGGCACAGTGGTGACATAGAACTACTCAGAATTTCATTGTCTTTTGTGTGCTCATTACTGCATTGTTGACCAGTCAGTCTGTTATTTCTTTTAGGCAATTACTATACATTATACAGTACTTGTGGATGCTACAACAGTATATATAACATGAAGAAATAAAATGGACATGGCATTGTGTATCTATACCTACCATAGCAAATCTAAAATGTAAGACAGGAGGATCACCACAATGTAGAGATGAGGACAATTCATTCACGAAGAAATTATTCCAGTGATTTAAGACTTTTTTGTTTTGTTTTATTTTGCAAGAATTGCCTTTGCCATTGCTAGGCTTTGCTTTAAATGTTTTTCCTAATATTTGTTTTTTCATTCCCTGTAGCTGTGTGAGGTTGTTCCTGATGTCAACCCAGGTTTATGAACCAGGACACTACAGTGGTGGAATTAGGGTTGCTGCTTGAGCCACCGCTAGTCAGCAGTACGGCTGAGACTGTGGGCTCTGCAGGCCATGTTTTCAAACATTGTGTCTCTCAGTGATTTTTCTCCAGTGATGTTTCCCAGTTGTTCATTGTTTCTATAGTAGAGATTTTATGATGAAATTCAAGAAATGAAAAAAATAATGTGCCTATCAAATTTATTTTATTGGAAGTCAAATCCCAGAAAGCAACTTATGTCTTTCTATTAAGACTAACTTATAATAAATGAATAAACCATGAAGTAAATATATCTAAAATCTCATTTAAAAATACTAATCTTGCATAAAAGTTAATTAACAGTAGTTTGCATTAAGATATGAAAAATTAAACTTATTGTTAGTTCATTACTGAAGTTCTAAATGTTTTATTGTGTAAGGGTTAATTCTGAGGCCGTTACTTGAATTACTACTGTATCTAGAGTGATCATTTTCAGCAATAAGTGAAGGCTGAGAAGGTAAAATAAGACTTTGTTTTTTGTTAAAGTTAAAAATCAAATGCACATCCTATGTTCACACACACACACACACACACACACACACACACACACTGGTTTGTAATCCATAGGAAACAGATAATGGTCCCAAGAACCTACAATTAATTTTTCAAGTGAGATGCATTAAAGTTATCACTGCATTTATTTTAAATTTTGTTTGTTTGTTTGTTTGTTTGTTTGCCTGTTTGGCATGCAGCTTGCCATGCAGCTCAGACTCATAGTGATCCTCCTGTCTCATCCTCCCAGTGCTGGGCTTGCAGGTGTGTGCCACCACAGGGGGTTTTCCTGGCAGGCTCAGTGCCCTGGATCAGCATGGCATTCGGGGCTGGGGATCAAACCTGGTATCAAACTTGCCAGCTAAGCACTTAGATCCCAAAGCTATCTCCTCATCCCTTTGCTTATTTTTAAGAACAAAACTGTCAGTGATATTTACATGCATCAAAGCAGTCTGGTTTGCTCCTTTTTACATGTTCTTGACATTGTTGCCAATCAGCCTATGAATTTTTGCTTCACATAGGTGGAAATCATGAATCGGCAAAGTGCAATTGTTCTAGATTTCCTATTATCACCAGCCAACACCACATAAGTGGAATCCAAACAGTTAGCAGCTGGCTCCTGGTTAGTGCAGTTACGAGCTGGGCCTTTCCATGGTGGGATTTGCAGAACACCATTGTTCTACTCTGCCAGTTACTGGTCTCTTGTGCTGAACTTCAGGACTAAGAGCCAGAAGTATTTATTGTTCTTTAACTAATGGCTATGTCAGCACAATTCAGTATAAGAATCCCGAGTAGATATTCAGGACTTTTGGAAACTATACTATCCCCAGAATAAATCAGGAGCAGGTTTCCAGAACCAGCAAATTATGGAGTATGTGCCGCACAGGATGGCTCCTTAGACTGAGTGCAGAACTGTTTCTGAAGGCTGCTTAAATAGCAACTGCAAACCTGTTCCAGTGAAGAGCAGTGTTAATACAAGGGAGTCTTTCAGAAGACTAGCTTTGGGGTTGGGAATGTTAAAAATGGGCTCAGATTCCTCTGTCCTTGGTCTTAACAATGCCAGGGTGGAATCTCTTTTCTTTAAGAAGGCAGCAGCAACAACTGAAATATGTATGAGTATCGCAGGAGGGATACGCTATGAAGTGTGAGTATCACAGGAGCTTCACTGCTCTGATAGTGAAGCTGCATCTATGTTGAATGGAGTGGAAGAGAGAGGCTACTAGAGAGCCAGAGATGACAGTGTTGTCGAGTCAGTTAGGGGAAGGGGCAACCTGAGAAGCGATGGGAGCATCAGGTGCTCCCGGGTCTGTCTCAACATTAGCACAACTCATGTCATCATGGTTATGGCTGAAAAGTTAAGAATTGTTTAAGGCAATTTTGAAGTTTCTGGTGTGATGGAATGAGGGGACAAGAAGAGAAATATGGTCAAGATCATGTTAATTATGTAGATTTGAAGTGATCTTTGGAGAAATTTCCATTTTCTTGAGATTAAAAAATTATTTTTCTTACATATGGTATTAATATTTAAGTACATTCTGAAATCTTTTTCCTTTCAGCTATTTGTAGCACCTTCTTATTAAAGTGTCTTCTGTGCTTACAGTTGTATTGTGCTGCACAGCAATTTATTGTGAGGCTTTAATAACATTCAGTTTAAGATAGAGAAGTGAACGGGAAGTTGATTGTAAAGAGAACATTTCTAGCATCTGCTTCGGTGCTACTGTCATTCCTAAGGAAAGATAATTTACCATAAGATTGTGGGAAAATTAATTTACCGGGTATATTCCTTGGTATCTACTAGCCATATAAAAGCAGGAATTAATATGAATTAGTCACTCAGGAAATTTCTAGTTCAAGCATTCTATGATTTGAGAGATGGAAGTCTCTACCTTTTGGAAATGAGCCATGATTATATGCCCGAGAGAAAAGAAGTCAGAAATGCAGTAGGTGCTCTGGAATGAACTGCTCTTCTGTAGTTCCCAGCAATTACAGTCAGCCATAAAGCTTAACATTTCATGAATTCTACAGAAGAGAATAAAACAGTTATGCATGTAGACAAGTACATATAATTATTTTCTAAAATGGTTTCTGTAGAATATATGATTTCTACAGGCAAAGTTATATAATGTACTGTGTGTGGGATTGAGGGAGAGATCTTTTCATGAATGTCATTTACATTCTGTCTTGCTGAAATCTGAAGATACTTTATAACTCAGGGGTCTAAAAAACTGACATAGTCTGCTCACTTTAGTGCTCTTTCCCAATAATTGTTATAAAATATAAATTTTCATATTTAGCACATGAGCCTATTTTCATCTTTTTGTACAAAACAACATTACAAGCAGAAATAGCAGAATGACTCGAGCTAAATGGAAAACCTGCAAGAATATGATGGAAAGTAAGATTCAAATATAGATTGAAACTAAAGGGAGGAGTCAGAAGGTGAAATGTACAGAAAAAGTCTTACAAGGTCCTTCAGATACACAATACATTGAAAAAAAACTGGGCTAAAAATTTCATTAAAACAGTGTATTAAAATTTATTGGGGCCGGGGAGATAGCTCAGTTAAATAAGCAAGTGCCTGGCAAGCCTAAGGGCCTGAGTTGAATCCCCAGTTCCCCCCAAAAAAACTTATTAATTATAGGACAAATGAGTACAAGGAAAAGACTGATGAAAGATTTGTATTTTTTGTCCCCTAGTAGGCAGATGTTCTTAGTCAGTTGCTAACTACTTTTCATACGAGGACACAAAGCCTGAATTCTTTTCAATACAAGGGATTGCACCCAATGTTTTCACACTGAGTTACATCTGACCCACCTCTCCCCAATCATTTTACTTATTATTGATTTAATTTAATTTGTGGTGGCTCTATGTGTGTGTGTGTGTGTGTGTGTGTGTGTGTGTGTGTGTGTGTGATACAAGGCTTTTCTCTGCTCTGAACTGTCTGTGCTGAAACTTGCAGTTCTCCTGTCTGAGTCTGCGGAGTGCTAGGAGCGCAGGCATCCTCACGGGGGTTATTTTTACCCTCTGCTGTGCTCTATGGCTGGTGTCCTTGTCCTCATCATATCAGCTGCTCTGCTATCTGGGACTGGGGGTGGAAGGAAGAGCTATTGTGATATGTGTTGTACCGTTACAATTGCTATGTAGTAAGTATCTTAGTAGCTTCCTTTGTTCATGCGACTATGATTTGACAGCACCAATTCTATTTTGAGATTTTTTCCTGCAAAACTGAGCGGTAACCTTTAACTGAGACATATGGATGACTGATGAGCCATCTTATCAACCTTTCACTGGTATGCAAATAACGTGGCAGGTATCTGAGACTTTTTCTCCAAGGTTGAAATAAGCTAAAGTAATGTACATTCCAGATATAAAAATGTAAGACTGCAAATTGCCATGAAGCTATTGCTCTGGGCCTCCCCTGAAGGTGTTGCTCTGAAGGACTGAGCCTTGGAGGTTCTGTGCAGAAGAAAGGTCCTCTGTGTCCCTGCTGAAGAGGCTGCAGGCAGAGTTCCAAATACAATAAAGTGTCTCCTTTCACAGACTGCTCTTTCACATTATTTGGACATCTTCTGTGGATACATGGAGGTTATTTGGACCAGTATCAGCACTATTTGGAAAGATTTTCTCTTATCTATATTTTTGCTTATGTTTTTGTGTATTATATTCACTTATTGCTACTTATTCTGCTTTTGTGTACCTTGCAGTAACTGATAACTGGGAAGCTATGGGGAAGCTTAGTTCTCTGGCCTTACCAATTAGAGAGAAAATAAAACTCCGGGCCCTTCTGGTGAAATTATAATCTCTTAAATCTAAATTCCCTGCACATATTTGTTGGAGGCCATTAACCTATATCCATTCTATTCCTCTGCTGAGTCAAGTTTATGGCCCTTCTCACCTTGCCCATTCCCTGGGAATCACGTGCTATGCCCTAGGGGTTGCACCCTCCCCATTGCCTAGATACCTGCTGACCCCAAGAGCCGAGACTTCCTCATTCCATCACCCCCTATATATACCCAGAACCTCCCCTAAATAAACGAGGCTTGATCAGAATCTTTGTCTTGCCTCCGTTTCTCTCGTCTCCTGTCCTTTGTCCCCTCTTCAATTCCCCGCTCCTCCCCCAGGTGACCTTCGTTGACTGACCCGCTGGTTCGGGACACATATTGAGGTACTGGATTGCCCTTCTCAATTCAGGAGCATAGCACCATTGAGTACACATATTCACTTGGCTCAAATCTCAAGTACAGAGCAGCAAGTTCCCATTCCACTGAAAAGAATCGAAATATCACCAAGGGAAGGGACTGGAAAGAATATCTGTACTTGCAGGACAATGGGAAGAACTGATTTTCTTTGCAAGTCATCTACCCCCACCACATGAATTAATATTGACACTATCATAAAAAGTGAAGTTCATGGCCAGCCAAATAGCTCAGTGGATTAAGCTGGCCTGCCATGCCAGCCCCACCCCTGGGGCTTGCTGAGAGGGCAATTGAGGCTGGGCATCATGCCTCTAATCCCAGCTCCTGGGAGGCTGTAAACAGATGGATCACTACAAGTCCGATCTAGCAGTGAGACCCTGAACACCCCATAGGCTCTCCCCTAAAATACAAAAAATAAAATACAAAAAATAAAAAAGTAATGTTCAGATAAAATAGTTCAACAAAAAAAGAAATAAAATCTTTTTTTTAAATATTTATTTATTTATTGTGTGTGTGTGTGTGTGTGTGTGTGTGTGTGTGTGAGTGTGTGTGTGTGTGGCCAGCTCAGCCCACCAGGG
>NW_004524778.1:4131840-4147693 GCF_000260255.1 Octodon degus
TGGGGGATCGAACCGCGGTCCCTGTGCCCTGCTTAGCTTAGCTTGTTCTAAGTAGGTGCTTTAGACCACTGAGCCATCTCACCAGCCCCAATAAAATCTTTATGATATCTGAATCAAGTAGTTAAGATTGACAAAAAAAAAAAAAAAAAACACATATTTGGTGGATTTTACAGATCTCCCTTTTTGTTTGTTCTTTTGCCTCCCCTCTGGGAGGCAAACTGCTCTCTGGGAAAACACCTTTTTTCTGTTAATAAGACCAGCAATGCTATTAATGAGGAACTTTTCCTAATGGCTTCATTTCTTCTTAATCATTTCCTTAACGGCCTTATTTCTAAATATAGATTCATTTTGAAATATTGGGCATTAGACTTAAACAAATTGAAACAGATTGTCAAGAATCAACTAACAATATTTCTGCTGTCTCTACAAAAAGAGAAGCTTAAGGGAAAACTACTATCAGTCGTTTGATTGTATAATCACGGAAGCCTCTAGAATGACAAGAGAACCAATAGTCACTGTTAAGCATACTGATTTCATAAACTCAGAACTTTCAGGCATGAGTTTGCTGAAGAGCTTATGAACCTGAAAGCAAAATAAGAGAGAGAAGTGATGGCTTCAGGTTCCTTTACTTAGATGCGTGCTTCAGTGACTGAGATCCTTTCTGAATTGCAAACTTTTACTATAAAAATATAAGCAAAGCAATTTAAGTAGCTCACAGAACACTTTATTTTTCAAAGTTAAAGCAACAACCACATATGAAATATGATAAACAGAAAACATATACAACACATTTTATAAAATAGCAAAATTATTAATTTGTGTCCCTCAAAATTGTAGAAAGTAGAACTATATATGTTATTATTCAATGCTTAATAATTTAAAACTAAAATACAGTACTTTCATGCATATTTATCTTACAACTAGCCCAATACCTACATTTTTAGGTATATTTAAAAAATCAAAATAATATATTACTTCTATTCTTTGAAGATCAATGAAACAAAAAATATCAAAGTTTTCATACTAACATTACAGTATATTTTTGAATACTTATGTTTGTACCTTTCTGTCAATACAAACATGGTAAGTTTGTAGTAGTACGAACATGTATGTTCACATGTATGTGGAAGGAGAGGCCTGAGTACATACGTGCATAATTCTATGATATTAGATATCATGTGTACTAAGAGAAGAAACATTAAACACATAAAAGAAAGTTTTGTTACACATAGTTTTATTTACTAGGGAAAGAGAACCTTATTCTCACTAAAACGGGACCATATTATAGGTGGCATAGAATTTCATTAATACTCATTAATAATTGCAAAGTGGTGTAACTGATTTTGGTTCTTCCTAAAAATTGGTTTAATTCTTTGTGATACAGTTACGTAAAAGTCTAGTTCTCATTTAATTTAATTCTATATAGTCAGTAGTAGACCTAAAATTTATAGTTATTCCATAAAGTTGAAAAGTTCTACATCTATATAGATGACACAATGTTAATGAGAGTGGATTTAAATCCATGTTGGGATGATCTAATGCCAACCTTAAATTAGTGTATGATTGTGTCTCTTTGTGCCATCAGTGCTTCTCTCTTATAATGGTGCTTGAAATATATTTCCTACTAATCATAGGAGATTATTTCCTTTTCTTTTTGTTCATTTCTTAACTTTATGTTCAAATGAGTTTTTAAGTTGAGATCTTTAAGAGTGCTGTTTATTTGCTGTAGATTAGATCAGTCAAAAATAGATGCTTTTACTTAAAGAAAGAAAAATTTGTAGGTAAGACACTATACTGAAAGCAAATTTAAAGCTGAAACATTTCTGTGGTACTCTAAAGAAATTCTAGGCTGTAGTGACATTTTGAATATCCCAATCAACATCTCGGGGTGAATATGGGGCCTAATAAGGCTTACACTAGATCTTCATAAACATAACGTCTTTCCCTGCTTTAAACACTGATAATTATTTAAAAAAATAACTACCCAAAGTGCCATAATCTCCTTCTATCCTATAATAATCTCACATATACTTAACTAGGCTACTCATATATTCAAAAGAACCCCCAGAGATCTTATCCTGATGTAAGTACAGTTTATACAATATGAAGAAGAGAAATTTGTTATTAAGTCTCCAATATTGCACTTATACATAAATTTAATGGAGTTGCACCACTGACTGAGTGGTGCTACACCAAGCTCTCCTATGTATGTCTTGCCTTTACATCATTGCACCACATTCTATTCCAGGTCACCTGCATTTCTCTATGCTTACAAAAAGCTTTAGAAGATGTTTTTATTGTCAAAGATCAATCTCTTCACTTGTAATTTGCATCAACCTATCTTTTTAGAAATTTAACATTATCAGAAAACCTCTTCTTCTACAGTTGTTTAATGTGTCACAGTTAACTAACATTTTATCATGTGTTTCTTTGCATACTAATGCATTGCTTATTTTTAAAAATAGTTTCCCCCAACCACTCATTTTCACTTATCACTGCATCTGTCTCTTCCTTTCATGAACACATTTCTTGAAAAGTTTATCTTTTTGTGTTCATCTATGTCTTAAGTAGTATTTATTCTTTAGTATGTTCTGTTTTCTTTTATTCCATGGTCCAACTAAATCATTTCTAAGGTTGCTAAATAATTCATTTTGATAAATTTTATGAAGCTTTCATTACTGTATAGTACTACTTCTTTCTTTTCATTATTAAAATTATTTTTCTCCTTTTGTTGGCAACTGCTGACTAATTTTTTCTTTACTTTTGGAACCATTTATTATCAGAGAAATCATTAAGCATGGGATGTTCTGAAATTTTTCTGTCTGTTCTTTCATATAATTTCTTCAGAATTTGACCACTGACATAAGGATGTATATTACAATAAATACAATTTTATATACTAATGAGCTTTTTATTTTTCAGTGATATATGAATGATCCACATGTGAGGAGTTACAGGTTTTCTTAAGAATTACTGAAACACAATTCCACCACAGTTTAGTCTCTTCCAAAACAGACCCATATAAGTATTACTCATTTCCATTTATGTTTCTTCAATGATTTATCCAATAAAATCTTCATTGCTGAGAAATATTATGATCCAAATAAATAGAAAAATCTACCTCTTAGAGTTCCACAACTTATGACCTTGTCTTAGGTACATTCTCTCCAATGACAAACCATACCTCACAGCCACAATTACAGGAAGATGGGTTTGGGAGATAGCTTGGCAGTCTAAGCACCGGTCTGGCAAGTACAAGGACCCAGGTCTGATTCCCATGAGCACACATCATACCAGCCACAGAACCTGGGTGTGCAGTTCTGGCCACCAAAAAATGAGGTATGGTGGCTCACACCTGTAATCCCAGCCCTGGAGAGGCTGAGACAGGAGGATCACTGTAAGTCTGAGCTGCATAGCAATATCCTGTACCAAAAATAAATAAATAAAAGCTTTTTTCAAAAATTAAAGGAGGAGAGGTTTCTGTTTGTCCATGTTTTCAGTCCACAGGAGGCTGGCCTGCAAGAAGAACCAGGAGGAAAAGGGCTTCTCACTACATGGTGTCCAGGGAGCAGAGAATTCAAAGAGAAGCTGGGGAGGTGGATACAGTTATCCAAGTTGAGAGAGGTGACAATATCCCCAGGGTGAAATGAACACCTGTGTGGCCAGGCCCCCTGAGATTTATGGTCATGACTGTGGCCATGTGCAGGCACAACAGCAAGGAGAGGTCAGTGGAGAGGACTCGGAAAGCCCTGTCTGAACTCCTTGCCTCTTGAGTACTGTGCACTCCCTTTAATCATGGCTTTTGTAACTTTGCTTCTTGCTGATTTCCAATGAAAAACGGGCTCAGAATAAAGAGTATAAAAGTGGAACTAGGGTGTTGTCTCCACTCTCAGGAGGACAGTTGTTCCCTGGAGAGATAAGGGCTAAAAACTGCTGCTTGTTCCTCACTTTATGTTTTCTCAATTTTGCCTGGGATCCCATGCGGTCTCCTGCTTCAAGGTCGTGCCCGCCACAGCCCACATCTTCTGAGCAGAACCCACTTCCTCAGAGCAAGTCAGCTGTAGCAGCCCCTGCCAACATAATGTCCTTCCACAGGCCCAGAAGCCAGCCCCTGAGCACATAAGGCTTTAGAAGAGAATCTAGATAAAAACCATAATGCCCTGGTAAATCTACTAAAATTTGGTATGTTCTAAAGTAAACACAGGAACTCCACTTTTGCTCAAGTCCATCCAGCACCTCTCAAGCCTCTTGTTGGGCTGCTCAACCAGAATTCACTCTCAGTGAAAGCCAGTTGTGACAGTGGACGGATGAGTAAGATAAGCTCAACTAACTGGGTCTGTATGTCCACAGCCCATGTTAGGGCAGCTTGCTGCTCGAATGGTACAGAAGAAATGAAGAAGGATGGTCGGTGCTGTTTCTACAGAGGAGCTCCAGTCTTCATCTTCATCTGTCACCTCAGCTCCTGACTTTCAGCACAGCCACTTCAGCTTCTGGCATGGGTCATTCAGCTTGTTGGTGTAGACTCTTCTACTTTCCACTGCAGACCATTGACCTCCTAATAAGTTCTCCCAGGGAAGCCACAGTGAGCTCCACACCTGACCCAGGGTCCTTCACTCCTCCAGTGTGCAGACAGGACCTCTTCACTCTTCAATATCAGACTCTGGGTGATCATGGTAATCCAATCTTGCAAATTCTTATATGCTTGGGTATCTTGTATTATATCAGCTTCTCTAGTAAATATGGACTAATACACCAATATTTCCTATGCATTTAAACAAGTCAGGAAATTGAGTGCAAATTTTTATATTGCTATCTCTTGAAATATGCCAAGTTCTTCTGATTTTATTGGTGAAATATTTCCATAATTAGGGTCATCCAAATAGCTCAGCAGATTAAGGTGCCTGCAAGCAGGTGCAGGGGCCAGGGGTTCAATCCCTGGGCCTGCCATGCCGGCCCGCCCCAGGGCAAGCTGAGATGGTAATTGAGACTGGGCTTGGTGGCATGCGCTTGTAATCCCAGCTCTTGGGAGGCTGTAAACAGGCAGATCACTACAAGTCAGATCCAGTAGTGAGACCCTGAACACCCTGTAGACCCTTCCCTAAAATACGAAGAAAAAAAAATCCCTAATCACTATACTTGACACCAGCACCTGCTTTCCCCCCAGTGATCATCATACAGATGGGATTCCACAGTGGCTTTTTCACTTCTTCAGCCACATCCATTCTGCTCCGTTGCAGCCTCCCACCCTGTCCTTAGAATAATGTAGCCATTTCATATATACTTAAAGCCCACTGGTGTGGTCCCCTGCTGATGTCTTCTAGGGAAGCATTGTGTTTTCTTGCTTTTAAATAACGTGGTATGCCTTGCCAGCTTCCTTTTTCAAATTACTATCTTGTCTTTAGTTTTAGCGTAAGTACAGTGAATGGAAATTGTAATTTATATCTAGATATTCCTCCAAAGTCCCATTGACTCATAGGTGGCACATTTGCAATAAAGTTGAAGAATGAGAGCTTATGGCAGATTTGCCATGTTGCGGTGTGGCCTGGTAAGAAAGGGAGGTGCTCTGTAGGCCTGAGGGGGAGGGCTACTTCTGCTGTCTCAACTCCTCTCTTGGCTCTCCTGCTGAGTTGCCAAGAGGTAAGCCCCTTGCCTCTGCCATGATGCTGGGTGACCATGCAAGGACTGACACTTCTAAAATGTGAGCTAAAATAGACCTCTGCCTTTTGGTTTTGGATGTCAAATATGTCATGTGTTCCAGAGACAAGGAAAGTATGACAATGACTGTGAAGAATTCATTATTTCAGTGATTACTAAAAAGTTCCTCTACTCTTTCTACACCAAGATTTAAAACCATCTAATATTCTCATTAAGTTAAAACAAGGTTTACTTCACAAGCAAAAGCATATCAGAGAGAATAAATGATTCATGTAAGTTGCTTAGAGTGATTTTTATCAACTTTTCATGGTAACTTTCTCAGAACAATGTAAGAAAATATTGTTATTAACAGATATGACAAATTACAAGTCATGTTTTTACAAATCAGGCGTATTTCTGATTAGCAAATTTTCAAAGAAGACAAATGGAGCTTTCAAAATATTGTGTATACATTTTCATATTTCCATGAACACATTTACTAATTTGAACAAAATTTAAAATAGTGCCTGTTGTATGGTTGGAATTCAACAAGGCATATGGGAGCGCGGGGAGCAGCTGGGAGTGCTGTGTGCTGGCGCGTACTGCCGTGTCACCGCGTGGCAAGTGGGTGACTCCAGAGAAGTGGTGTAAGCTTATTTTTGAAAAATGTTACGAAATTAGGAGCACTTTTGATACCAAAGTAGAATTAAATACATTTTTAAAGTGAAAGAGATTCTTAGAATGATAAAATAAATCACATCTTGAACCTTTCTTTTTAGCAAATATATATATGATTATATTTTTTGAAGTAAGACCATCTATATCATGAAACTCTATAGGTCTCTCATGTAGAGAAAAGTAAGGATGATTTCTATGCTTTAAAATACATTATGAGAACTATGAGCATTTACATTTAATTTCATAAGTTTTACAGTGTTTATATTCCTAAAACATTAACATAACTCAAATTGTTTTCTCCTTATATAATCAAATTACATAAAAGTACAGACTTAAGAATATATGTACTGTGGTACAGTAGAATGAACCCGGGGACATAATGGTAAGTACTGCTCCATAACTGAACTCCACTGACGCATGAGATAGGCACATATAATATATACTCTGAGTTTAAAAGAAGTAGAGGGGCTGGAGAGATGGCTCAGTGGTCTAAGGCACCTACTTAGAACAAGCTTGGCAAAGCATCAGGGACCACGGTTCAATCCCCCAGCACCACATGCCAGCCAGCCCCGCCCCCTGGTGGGCTGAGCTGGCCACACACACACACCACTCTCTCTCTCTCTCTCTCTCTCTCTCTCTCTCTCAAATAAATAAAAATGAAAAAAATAAAAAAATTAAAAGAAGTAGATATTTGATTCATTTTAAACATTATTCCAGAAAAAATGTGAAAACTATATTTGTACATTTAACACATACATATATGTTATATCTTTGAATAAGCTACTTATCTCACTTCCCAAATATTGTTAAAACATAACAAAATAAATTAATTTTAATTTATTATCATAACACAACTACATCTATAATTTATAAAATGGAGACAGATTAACAAGTGAGATCTCTTCCTTTTATTTTTATATAACTGTCTTCATACACACAAACTTCTAATAATTTCTGTAAAGAAAGTAAAAATTAAAGCAATCAGAGGAATACGGCAAAGTCTAGAATCATTGAGGTTTGCATAAAAGGAAGGAGTTAAAAACATTACTTAGGCTTTGGGACAAGCTATTTTCTTGGGCACTTAGACAAGCAGCTTGAATTTCATGGTGATGGAGCTGATATTGTAATTCCACCAACAGGTGACCTAGTGATTCTATTCTTAATTGACAGACTCTGTCCCAATTAAGTGACCTCATCTCTATTTCCTTTCCTTTCCCTTGTTAGTTTGAATATGTACGAAAGTATAGGTAGAACGATGGATTTATTTGATAACATAATTTTATCAAATCTAAAAGAACTATTAGAACAGGTATATTGAACTGTAATTAATATAGCATTATTCCAACCTCACTACCTGCCTTCATGTACATAGCAATGTACACATACAAAACTTTATGAACTTAGTTCAACTCCTTTTGAATATTACTTCATAATATATATGTATAGTCCTGAAAATATATTTTTTCACAAAAGAAAACATGTTAGGAAACTGATTATGTGTGTATTTGTATATGGACACATATATAATACATTATTAATTGTTATTATTAATTTAATAGAGTTGAGTTATGATATAAATTGTTTTTTAGAAGAGGCAAAATTAGTAAAAAAAATAAAAATTAAGGCACTTTAAATTAATCCACATACTATTTTACTTTATAAAACATTAAAAAGAGCTTGTAAACAGTTAGAGTAGCATAATTAAGTGCTCATCAGTAAGTGCAAATTAGATTTCAGTATATTTCTTTTAGTAATCAATTTTTATTTTTATTTTCCAAAACCCAATTTTAGCAAGAAAGTATGCACCAAAATAAATTTTCTGCATACAATGTTGATCAATCAGGGGAAAAAAATTACTTATGCTGGTGTTGTTTTACATCTCATTGGAAATAAGCAATAATCTGATGTAGTCTAAAAAGTGATCAAGGATTACTCTGTGTGTGTGGGTCCACAAGTTCATGTAGACTATTTTTATTTTCTTCGGAGTTTTTTTTTTTTTTTTTTTTTTTTGATACTTCTTTGCAATAAACAATGGCTGCTTTCCTCATTGGTTGTTGGAACATGTACAGAATGTATCTTAATACTTTTTAAAGTTCTTCCCCCTCCCTGCCATTCTCACTGAGTCTATTAAAACTATTTCAAGTCTTCTCTTCTGCTCTTAAAGGACTGACTTTTCATTACTGAGCCAAATCATATTGCTGCTCAACTCAAGATTCAAATTGGAGACTCCTGAAATAATCATCTGTGAAAAATGAAACCAAAGTCTTTAATGAGGCCACTCCTGTAAACCAAGACAGAGTTTCACCAAGCAGCTCTGTTTCAGCCCAGTGGAGGCTAACACTGAACTGGAGTTGATTTTCTTAGAATGGATTATGAGTACTATTCGCTTCTGCCTCTGAGATCACAGATAAGGGACAGTTGGAGTACCAAACTTTTCAATTCCAGATAGTTTCATCTTAAGAAAAATATTATAAAATTGAACCAAAATAGACCCTCTTTCAACCATTCTCATTCCTTTGTTATTGGTACCAAAATATATCTTGTATACCATCTGTGCTGATTTTTCATAAAACATTTCATCCAACCTGTACTTTACCTTAGATCTTGAAGCCATGTGACCCAAGTTAGGGTCATGGTTTTCAGTCTGCACTGTCATTGTTTTAACAGGTTCTGTCAACATAGACTAAAGAGCAACAGTACTAAAATGTCTTTCTCAGTCTTCTGTCTTGACAATTAATCATTTAGGGACAGTCAAATAGCTCAGCACATTAAAGTGCCTGCAAGCAGGCACAGGGGTCAGGGGCTCAATCCCTGGGCCTGCTGTGTTGGCCCTGCCCTTGGGGAGCATTGAGATAGCAGTTGAGACTGGGCATGGTGGCATACTCCTGTAATCCCAGCTCATGGAAGACTTTAAACAGGAGGATCACTACAAGTCTGATCTAGTAATGAGACCCTGAACAACCTGTAGGCCCTTCCCTAAAATACGAAAAATAAAAATAAAATTAAAAAATTATTTAATATCACTTATTCACTGAATCACTTTCTCTTCATTCTATATCAATGTAACCACATTTTTAGCATTTAGTTGTACATTAAAACATATGTTTGAATTCACTGTTGGCTAGATTATGAAGACTACTTTTTAAAAAGATGTATACGATGTTGTCTGTATTATGATTGATAAATGATCAAGAATCTGAGTCCTTTAGTGATTAAGAAAGCCTTCCAAAATACCTTAGTAATTACCCTTGACCATGAACCCAGCCCTGGAAATAGCAATAAAATCTATCTATGCTTTATCCATCCATATGCTTTCTGTTTTCTATTACATGTCTTAAAGATTTAAGAGTAATGACTCATGTATACTGCTTATATACTTGGGTGAATTTAAAAATCATGTGGAATAATATTTCATCTTTTTATATATGTAATGTACTGTCCACACTGAAACTTAGTACTCTCTGTTATACATTTTTTAGTAAGTTAGTTTGTGGCAGGTTATTACAGATTGCATGCCTGCCTTCTATTCCTTCTTGAGTTGAACATATTCAGATTGAGTAGGCCAGTCTTATGCACATGTTGTTCTTAAGATATGATCCAAGACAAATGAAGGAAGGAGCAGAACTGGAGCAGGAGAACACCACAAGTTTTAAATTCTCAGTTCTTAAGGGCATGATCTGAAAGGTTAGGCATGATCTGGAAGAAGCTCAAAGGCTCCCAGTTCAGGGGTTCACTCCCCTCAGTGATGAAAGGCCCTGCCACATCTCCTGAGGCATCTACTTCAAATGAGAATATAATAAACATGAAGATTCCCTGGGAAAGACAATCTCCTAAACAGGGTCTAAACCTTTACTCGGCATTATTGTATTTGATCATACCACCAAAAGTGCTGTGAAACACAGAGAAACATTGTGTAGAATTGACTCATAAGACAGAATTAAGAGAGAAGAGAGGCCAGTAAATTTCTGACTGACAATACACAGGGATGAAAGGAAGTTAGCATTCATTCACTCCACAGCATGTGCCAGAAACTTCACAAACACTAGCAGTTTTAGTCCTTAGAAACAGACATTTTGTTTGATGTCTCTTCAAGTTTTTTTGAATCAGGAACTGAACTCAGGACCTTGTACTTTCTAGGGAGGCACCAAGCCACTGAGGTACCTAACCCTCTATTCATATTTTAAAAAGCATTTCTCCACAAATGTACTTCTATAAGCATGCACTGTGTCAAATACTAAGTGACCACATGTGATGCAAGCACAAAAAAGTTGACCTGTCTTCAAAATGTTCATAGAAAAGAGAGAGAGAGAGAGAGAAAGAGAGATCTAAGAGGGTACTGATTGGCACCTATGCTGAGGAAGCAGATCACTTATCAGCATATTTCTCAGAAAATGGGTGGTAGAGACGTTGAGCCCGTCTTTAAGCTATATATAGGTAGTGAGTTTAAACACTTAGAAAAATTTTTTAGACATTACACATTGCAACAAAATCCAAAAACCTAGTTTTCCCAGTAATTCAGATTATTTTGATTATTCCTTCTTAGTGAGTATTACAAAAGTCTTACTACAAAAAAGCCATGCTAGATGGCTCTTTAAACCAAGAAAGTAGCCAGCGCTTCCCAACACTAGCCTGGGAAGTATTTACATAATCTAAATGGAAGACACTTGGAGAATAGAGAGGTCTAAGTGACTCATGGAATTGAAAAATCCATATCCCCATCGAGAAAAATAGAGAAGGTATAGAAATTAAAACAGAAAAATCACCATGTCAACATGAGAAGAGAATGCAAACTTTAGTCTCTTTTCCAAATTATCGTAGTTTGTAAACCTCTGATTCCGTATTATTACTCAACTTTCATTGCAGAGTTCCTATTTGTTTCACTTGGATCAAAAGCCTACACTATCATTGGTAGCTGGTAAATAAAATATCTCTTTATATCATCTATGTTATGGTTTGTGTCTAGTTCTTCCCCCAAAGCCTCATGCAGTTATGGGGTAGATTCTAGAGTTTGTGATTAACTCATGATCCACTGGGATTATGAGTGTGAGTGTTGCTGGGATTATGGGGATAAGGGTTGTTTGGATTACACGTGTGGGTACAGCCTGGGACAGACAGCCTGAATACAACTTAAGGGAGAGAGACTTGCTCTCTGCTGCCATTGTTGCTGTTACTTCTCCCTTTTGTTCTTGCTGTTTTGCTGCCTTCTGTCACCCTTAAAGGTTGCTCTCTGCCATGTGCCGCTTTGTCTTGGAGTCAGTTGAGTACAGATGGAAACCTCCAGTAACTGTGAGCTAAATAAACCTTGCCTTCCTCATTGTGAGTGTCAGGTATTTGTGCCTTCAACAAGAGAAAAGTAACTGACACATTCTATAAATAAAAAAACAGTCAACTCTGAACACTTTGATTATCCAGAACTCCTTTTGTTAGACTTATTTTTATCAGCTAAAATAAAAATATAGATTTAAAGAGAAACAAAAGAGTAGAAGTAATTCCCAATCCCCAGGATTAGAACTATGCTTTGTTGGTTGAATTTGTCCTGAGAATTACCTGGCAGCCAAATTTAGCTTCTATCATACTGAAGGTGTGTATGTGGTTATACTTACCTTCTAGTTTCCTGTTTGTAAAACACTTTGTACTGCTCAAAACACACACAGTGAAGAATGAGCTTTCATTAATATCATATATTTTTAATTGTTTTTTTTATTTATTTGAGAGAGAGAGAGAGAGAAAGAGAGAGAGTGAGTGTGTGTGGTGTGTGTGTGTGGCCAGCTCAGCCCACCAGGGGGCGGGGCTGGCTGGCATGTGGTGCTGGGGGATTGAACCGCGGTCCCTGATGCTTTGCTAAGCTTGTTCTAAGTAGGTGCTCTAGACCACTGAGCCATCTCTCCAGCCCAATATCATATATTTTTTAAAAAATTATATAGTACTAAAGAAATGTTTGTTGGGGGCCAGGGAGATGGCTCAGTAGAATAAGTGCTTTCCTGGCAAGTGCAAGGGCCTGAGTTCTGTCTTAGGTTCTGCCAAATAAAAAAGAAAAATAGAGAAGTGTTTGTTCTAAAATGTTAACTTTACAAGTGGTTTGAAATTCACCAAATAATAAACATCCTATGAGGAATATTTGTCATCCTTTGTTTAGCTAGTCAAAATTATGTCTTTGGACTTACCCAACATATTTCAGATGAGCAACCAACCATTCTTACACTAGAAAGTCTTAGTATGCTATTCAAATTAAATTTAGAAACCAATAATAAGAACAGTTCAACTCAATTACTTATTTTACTTTTTCTAATTTCTAATTTTCTAATGATCCTGGGACATATAATTAGCCAGGACTAAAAATCATCAATAGCTAAGTGAAGGACTATTTTATATCTCTAGTTTTGGACTGAGAATCATGATAAAGGAATAGATTTATTCATTCTGGGACAGGACATTTCTTGTGCAGAGAAGTAAAGTCCCTCAAAGAATAATCAAACCTAGAATCAGGATCAAGTACAGGACAGCAAGAAGCAGCAGTCACAGCCCAGACCAAGGTTCCCATAAGAAACAGACCAGGCCCCAGGGTCTGTGAACACATTTCAGCATAGGGGTCTGCGTGACGTTGGAAAAGTTATGGAATGTGAACTGAATAGACAGGCTTTGATATGATCACAGGTTATATGGTGCAAATGAAAGCACCTCTTGGAACAGTGCAGGACACAGGAGTGGGGCTCGCTCAGACTCTGAGAGAGTCTGTGTCCTGCCAGAGCTCTGTGTGTGTGTGTGTGTGTGTGTGTGTGTGTGTGTGTGTGTGTGTGTCTATTTGTGGAAGGTCGTCTTAACCATGTTCTGTTGGTGTATCAGCACACATGAGACTGGTTTTGCAAATAAAAAAATATATATTTAGCTCTTTGTTCTCATGGCTGGAATTCTGAAAGCACGGGTCCTGTAGCTGGTGAAGGCCTTTGTGCCATGTTTTTTCTTTCACGGCAAAACACAAATGAACTAATATGAACATACAGCAGGGAAAGAAAGAGGACAAAGATCCTCAGTTTCTCTGTGATGATGGTATTAATCCATTAATGGTCATCTTATAATGGTCCTACTGTTTGATAAAATCAGAACAGCAATTGAATTTCAACCTGAATTTTGGAGTGGGGCATTCAAACTCTCTTTTTTCTTTCTTTCTTTCTTTCTTTCTTTCTTTCTTTCTTTCTTTCTTTCTTTCTTTCTTTCTTTCTTTCTTTCTTTCTTCTTTCTTTCTTTCTTTCTTTCTTCTTTCTTTTTCTTTTCTTTTTCTTTTTTTTTTTTTTGGGAACTGGGGATTGAACTCAGGCGCTTGCGCTTGACAGGGCAGCACTTATCCCACTGAGCCATCTCCCCGGGCCCAAACTCAATCAAAAATTATTTAGGAAAGTGATTTGTAAACTTGATTCTGCAACCTACTCAACTGGCCTGCTGGTTATCAATGCAGCTTCACCCGTCAGTCTGAAGGATTGTGAATCAGTACACAAGGTGTAGGCTTGGGAAACTTTACACAGATGTCACAGTAATACCAAAGCAAATTTCCAAAGAAAATCGTGGCTTAAAAGGAAAATATGAGATAAGGGAATTTAGTGATTATTCGCTACCTAGAAGTGAAGCTAAAATTATATGATGTAGAAAATACTTGAGAGCTCAAATCGGAAGAGAGAATTTGCAATTACCACCTTTCTTCATACAAGCTCTGAAAAATGTAGATATATGTAATCACATTAAGGCATTTGAATTGCTAAACATTATTTTAAATGTTCAATTCAATTCATAATGAGAAAGTAATTGAGCACCAAACAGGCATTTAGGTAAAGGGAACTTGATTCTAAGTGTAAAAAAGAAATAGGTTTGCCTCCTAATTCTTGCTGCTATTTTACTTGCAGTTTAAATTCTGAGCACATCAGATTACTCAGAGGTAAAACAGCCAAAAATTTGAGTGATTTGGATGAAACTGAAGATTTGGGCATCTATGCAAGGCCTGTACAACTGAACTACACTCACAGCCACCCAGAAGTGAAGCGGGAATATTGTCCCCACCTGTGCAGCATAAGTTATGTGAAAGATAAATTAATAAGATACATTTGAACTTTTAATTGTAAACATGGTGCAGAACAGAATCTCTAATGTTTTCAGAGGATTAATGAATGAATAACAAAAACATTTGAGTAGGAAGAAGGCATTGTGTCTCTGGTACCCATAACTGAGCTTCTGGAGGGGATTAGCATTTGAATTAATGGAATGAGTACAGAAGTTGATTTTCACCACTGTTCGTGGTCATTATCCAATGCTCCAAAATCAAATTTGCTTCTCTTTGAACTAAGACATTTATCTTCTCTCGCCCAACATTAGCACTTTTTGATTGTTGAGTCTTCAAATTTTGTCTGAATCATTTTTCCAGGTTTCCTAAGTCACTGCACCATCAGCAGGTTGAGGGACTTGTCTTTGTAAACATGTGAGCCAATTCTTACACATTAACAGGAGTTAAACAGACATATCTACATATCTATGTATATATGCATATAGATGTACATGTAGCTCCTACTCTCTGAAGAACCTTAACAAGTATTCTCTTTTGCTAAGTCATTCGATATAAAATTTGCAATCAGCCAAGACTTCCAATCTTCAAGGGCCACAGCTTTGGGACTGTGTGCAAGCTTTTGCTATATGTGCATATCCATCCCGTCTTCCCAGCCCTTTGCAAAGCTCTGAAGCAGAGTCTGTAAGTAGCCCCGCTGCAGTCCCCAATTACCAGGGCTCTCTTCCGTGTTAACCCTTCAGCTGGCCTCATTTACAGGCGTCGATGTCTCATCAGGATTTGCTCGGAGCTAGGAAGCACTGGTACTGTCTGTGTCACATTCCATTTATTTCCTAGCACATGTCACAGCCACATTAAGTTCATTTTCCGTGGAGTTGTACAAAACCATGCACAGTTGGATGGCACTGTGTCTTCCGAATGGGGAGAAGATGAACGATGCTGACAAAAAGGCATAGAAAATGTGATTTTTCCAATCTGCATCCTGTACTTTGTGCTACTGCAATCCCCAAACTCTCCCCAGGAGTCAAAGAAATACTGCTAATTAAAGACGTTTGACTCACTTCTATTTATATATAATTTCACAAGATTTAATCTTCATGACAACTGTCTAGCAGAGGTGATATATTAATACTCGATTTAACAATGGGGAGAACTGAAGTTCAAACATGTCCCAGAAATCTTCAAAAGACAGCTCATGAGCTGCACTGGCAAAACCTAATAGGAAATGTTCTTAATATTATAAAATATCATGGTAGCCGTATCCAAAAATAGATAAATAACAGGGATCTACATACGAACAGATGAATCTCCCAGTATGAGGCACTGCTTTTTTACTTAGTTTTGCATAATTAGATTTGAATAATCTTCCTGTGTCTTACTCACTGATTGATGTTATTTTATTATCAGTTTCTAATCATAAGAAATTGATTTTCTACAAAAAATCACCATTATCTCCTTAGTACACATTAGTCACACTATTCTGACAAATGTTAC